>NW_026860233.1:0-124285 GCF_026571515.1 Ruditapes philippinarum
GGAAAACTATCACTTCTGGGACAGGGTAATTTTAACACTAGGGGCATAATTAAAACAACTTTAGTAGAGGACTCATAGATGATATTATATACCAAATATCAAAGCTCTAAGCCTTGTACCTTCAGACAAGAAGATTTTTTAATTTTTTACTATATGTACATAGTGAAAATCAATGACCCCTGGGGGTGGGGCCAATTTTGACCCCAGGGCTATAATTTGTACAATCTTACTAGAGGTTCACTACATAATGTTTCTTGCAAAATATCTTAACTTTAGCCTTTGTAAATTTAGAGAAGATGATTTTGTAAGTTTTTACTATATACATATAAGGAAAACCTATTGCCCCCGGGGCGGGGCTAATTTTGACACTAGAGACTTTGGTAGAGTACCTATAGATGATATTATTTAACAAATATCAAAGCTCTTAGCCTTGTACCTTCAGACAATAAGATTTTTGACTTTTTACTATATGTATATATTGAAAATCAATGACCCCCAGGACGGGGGCAATTTTGATCCCAGGGCTATAATTTGAACAATCTTTCTAGAAGTTCACTTCACAATGTTTCATGCAAAACATCTAACCTCCAGCATTTGTCAATAGCTTGAAGAATTTTTTTTAAAGTTTTTACTATAAGTTTTTACTATATACATTTAAGGAAAACCAATGAACCCCGGGGCGGGGCCGATTTTGACCCCAGGGCTATAATTTGAACAATCTTGGTAGAGGTCTACCAGACAATGCCTTATGCAAAATATCTAAGCTCTTGGCCTTTTGGGTCTTTACAAGAAGGTATTTTAAGTTTTTACTATGTGAACATATAGTGAAAATCAATGACCCCCGGGGTGGGGCCGATTTTGACCCCCAGGGCTATAATTTGAACAATCTTGGTAAGGGTCTACCAGACAATGCCTTATGCAAAATATCTAAGCTCTAGGCCTTTTGGGTCTTTACAAGAAGGTATTTTAGGTTTTTACTACATGTACATATAGTGAAAATCAATGACCCCCAGGGCGGGGCCGATTTTGACCCCCAGGGCTATAATTTGAACAGTCTTGGTAGAGGTCTACCAGACAATGCCTTATGCAAAAAATCTTAGCTCTAGGCCTTTTGGGTCTTTACAAGAAGGTATTTTAGGTTTTTTCTACATGTACATATAGTGAAAATCAATGACCCCCGGGGCGTGGCCGATTTTGACCCCAGGGCTATAATTTGAACAATTTTGGTAGAGGTCTACCACACAATGCGTTATGCAAAAGATCTACGCTCTAGGCCTTTTGGGTCTTTACAAGAAGATTTTTTTAATTTATTCTTATAATTCCTTTTGGTTGCCATGGCAACCAGATTTCTGCATGGAATGTAATTCTTTGAACAACTTTGGAAGCCCTTCACCCAAGGATCAATCCTGCCAAGTTTGGTTGAAATTGGACTAGTGGTTTTTCACAAGAAGATTTTTTAAGTTCACTATATAATCTATATAACACACACACACACACACACACACACACACAAACAAACACACACACAGGTGAATCGCTATATGCCACCGCATCGCAGATGCTGCGGTGGCATAAAAAGCAAGACATATAATTCTGATTAAATATCTTATTATCTTATACATATCTTTCCGATTTATGTACTTAAGTTGATCTATTTAAGAAATCCAACTTCTTTAGGCTGTTAGACTTCGGTGGAGTTCTTAAACAAAAACAAAAAAAGAAACCCATTTAGATAAAGGTTCCTATTTCAGATGTTTTACATAATAATACACACACAAAAACACAATATAGTTAACAAATTACACACAAATTTGCCCCAATCACAGGGAACTAAGGCGTAAATACTTGAAGAACTATTATTGTCATTGGCCTACGTTAACGAATTTTAGAAATCTTATGTCTCCTACCTCAAGAGCAACTATTATAAATTTGTCAAAATTCATATATTTTGCAACAAAACTACGTGTCTCCGAATCATAATTATATTTATATGAAGTGCTTTTATTTTATTTAACATAGATATACATCAATATACATAATAAAACTGTATAGTTATCTTTTTTTCTTAAACTTTACACAGCGTCGCCTTATAGTATTGTAATTGTTTATGTTATCACATAAAATCATCTTTCGTAAAATGTTTAGGAAAAAAATACTAAGTATATACTTGTCTTTACAGTTTTCTTCTGTAAATTATATAATCATGCATGTCTTTCCATTATCACTGAACTAATTATATTTTGTATGGCTATAAACTTGTTAATTTGTTTTATGCCAATAAAATTATTTGAGTTGATTTGAGTTGAAAATGAACAAAACCTCAGCTATTGTCTTGACAAATTAATAAAAATATTTGTTACTTCAGGAGTCGATCCGCAGTTTTCTGGGATTGTCATTGTTATTGATCAAGACAAAACTTTATTTTATTTGAAGGCGATAATTATCAACATAGAATGAAGAATAATAATTAAAAAAATGATACTAGATCATCATTCAGATCTACTGACTGCGGAAAGGTAATTTGCATAAATGTCAGTATAAAAATCAAGAAATGAGAATAAGTTCATCGGACAATACATATATAACGTATAGTTAATAAAATATGTTTATTTAGTATTAACACAACTATTAGATTAACAAAAACATTTTCATCATATTAACAAATGTGATACTTCTTTCACTTTGTTGTATAAACATTTTCATTTGTGCATATTCAACCATAAAGTAATGCCTCGTGTTTCAACAGTCATTGATAGTAATGTAGAAACTCTGTTGTTTGAATCTTGCTGAGTGAAATTTTACATAATTTGAAGTTGATATTTTCAAAATATTTCACTTAGTTCTAAACACTATTGGTCCATTTTATCCTTGAAAAATCACTACATTTTTAACATAAAACTGTAATGAGTATGTCTTTTATAAGAATCACTTATCACAGTAATGTTTATCAAACACATCAGAAATTATTAGTCTCTACAATAGCAAATGCATCGTTTATAAATTATTACTCCAAGAAATATTAAGCAAACAAGGACTGCTAGCATTAACAGCAATACTTCATAGCCATCTCCAAACGTTGATCTTGTTTTCATGTCTTGATGCGTGGTATAAATTTTCCAGTCTGACTGAGTACTGACCAAGTTAAAACTTTCATATTTCATGAAATACATTACTCCTTAGTTTGCTTTGTTACGAATTTATCAAATTTAACTATAAAACTGAACACTTATCTAGAAGTATCCTCCTTTAACATAATATAATCGTTTGATATTTCTTTTGTCGAATTTGATTTTTGACTCTCCAAAATATGAGATATTTACTTTACAAACCAAAGTTTTCTTTCATATCAAGTATCATCCACAAGACTGCTACCACGTTAATAAGAACTTGAGCTCAGAAAAAGTTATTAAAAAATGCACAGGTATTTCAAGTAATATAAACATGTTACATTGCCGGGAATCCTTGCATCGATTATAATACAATCCATCCATTTACATTATTCCTTTTGAACATTCTTTGCAAATATTTTCAAAACATGCTAATAATAATGGTGTTAAATATATTGAAACCATTGCCCTTTACAAGCGTGTATTCAATAAATCTTACTGGGATCTAGGCCTTTCAGAGTGTTTCTTTTCATATAACTGGCGCTTAATGAGTTCAATTGTGTTAATTTAACAATCATTTTCACGGCCTCTGAATTCGAAGAATGTAATTATCTGGAACCTGTGAAGTAATCGATTCGTTAACATTGACATACTAAATCATGATTGTAATTTTGTAGAAAATAAAAATCTGGAAAAGCCGATAAGCTTCAGTCTAGCAAATAAAATACCTTTGATGTCTATATAACAATATCACATTTACAAGGCATATTATAGATAAATAGATGAATCAAATATACTGATATATCCATCGATACTTTAAACAACATTTATTTGTTATAATGTTATAAAAGAGTACTATCTTGAAAAATGTTTCAAAAAGTATATTTCACTATTATAGTTACAGTTAGAATAATAGATACCGAAATAGATATTGCTTTTTAAAGACTGAAGTAAATGAAGTTTGAAATTGTTTCGAAACAGATCATTGTTAAGCGTTACGAGCTGTACTTAAAATTACATTTTTATATAAAAGAAAATAACAATAAACAACCATGTTGTGTTGCATAGTTTTTCAGTTGAATATGATAGGAATGTTTAAGATAGATCAAACATGACAGGGTATCAAAATTACCGAGTAGAGTTCAAAGGTGATTATTTTTTGTCTGAGATAGTTATTTAATATTTAAAATTTTAAATATTAAATAACTATTTTAAAATTTTTAAATTATTTATATCACATGGCATATTAATTTCGACAGCTCTTTTTGTAATTTGATAAAAACCTTTATAATAAAGACTTCATCTTCATCTTAATTAATTTCTTTGATGCCTTTACTTCGTTGTGCTCTGAATATAAATGAATGGGAATAAAATGTGTTACAGCCAAACTTTCTCGGTTAGCTGGTTAACCTTTTCTTGATGTCATTTTTTACAATTTCTAAATAATGTTTAATAAATCTTTAAACTGGAATATCTTAATATGATGTTATTTGTGTAGATACTAGACACCTCTATATAACGCAAATAGTCTTCACTTGCTTCCAAAGTTGCTTATCATTATAATAAACATGCAGATCGTGAAAATATTTTTCCAAATTTTCCAATTACGAAGATGTCCCATCTGAGAATAAAATAATACTCAGTAGATTCAATGAAATGTTCAGAACTAATAGAATAGAAACTGGTTATTCCATATTGATAAGGATCTTCCATATTATATTGACAAAAAGACAGATGCGCGACATTATAGACATTAATTACACCCTATTTGTATTCACGACCATGAAATGAGACAGTTCCAGTTATGTCATTTCCGAGACTTCAATTCTACAGTTGTGATAAGAGTATCTGGCTCATTAAATAGTATCAGAGCTATAATGGACAATATGCTTGGTATTACCATATATGGCTATCAATTAATAAGATAATATTAAAGTGACGTTATGCTCATCTAATGGTATATAGGAGTAAACAAGTGAAAGTAAATTTTCTCATAATTCCTGTCAATTTTATAATTGACAATGAAAACATTAGCATAATGTCATCGTTGTGTTTTACAGAATTATTTTTCATTGTACAGTGTACGTAAATGTACTTGAGTTGGCATTTTGTCTTCTTTTTTCAAACGTCTTGTCCTAATATTTTTATTTTTATGAGACTGGTGATCTACAAATAAAATACAAGAGGCATATATCAAACAATTATTTTTTCAACATTATTATAGTTATATAATTTGCTGATTCTCACACCTGCATCATTATAATACGTACAGTCATATGCTATATTTTATTTCATACTAAAACATGTACTTTTCCTAATAACCGTGTCACTATAATCAATCTAGTAAAATCAATACTAAACAATATCAGCAAGGAAGATATTATATAATAAGCATTTAATTTATATAATCCAAATTCAAAAACTTGAATTAAACATAACAGTAAAATATTATTCGAGTTCTACTGACGTTAAAGGGTGATTCAGAGAGAAAAAAATCGTTAAAATAAGGTATGCAATTGGTTTCGTAATTCTTAAATTTAGAAATGTGCATGTGTAAGAATTGCTTGTTCTGACAAAAAATGCTTATATTAAGTAAAAGATATCAATTTCGAGTATGTTATTATATAATAATGAACAGCGCAAGCGCACAGTAATTTCACCAAGGAGGCAAGTTATTGCAAAACATTTGAACGATAAACAAAATATTGTCCAGCTAATTCTGTCAATATTGTTTTATTATTAAGAATTAAAAGATGATTTTTTATTATTTAACATTTGTTTTGTCACTTTGCATTTACTTTTAACATAACGTTCATTGTGAAATGGTTAATATGAACACGCCCTGTTAAAGCATATAGCCATATTATACATATGAAACATGTATTCATGGCGGCCTAGCAACATAACGGACTAACATGATCAATAAATTTGTAAACCAGGAAACAAAAACGCACCAAGGTAACTGATCTCATCATCTCAAGAAAGAGATCCGTATTGTACGATTGTAAATAATTATTGTCAAGGATATGAGATTGACATAGTAACTCTTTGGTCTATATAACGACATAATTTTCTCACATATCGTTGTTTGTGTTATCTCTGTTCGAGCTAAAAAATGTTCTAAATGCTGTGGTAACATTATATATTTTGTTCCTTCTATCTGTCATCTACAGGCTTGGCTTTCACAATGGCTTTATAACCTTTCATGAAACTAGAATCACGAATGCAGTTTAATTCACTAATCCCCGGTTATCTTTTAGAATGTAAAATATATATATTACACTTTTATCCAACCTCTATTCATACATAACTTTAAAGCTGATATTTCCCTTTCCTGTTATTTCTTCATATTTTGACAAGATTCCGTTGAGTTTATCTTAAATTTAAAGCTATGCACTTACTGACGTGTTCATTTCAAAATCTGATGCCATTCTTTCATCGTCTTCTTCAAGAGGTATTTCCGACTTCTTTTTCTGTCTTCTTTTATGATTTCTTAGTCTCCTTGGACGTGAATCGAGGGTTAGATTTTTTAACCTTTCTTGTAACACTGGGTAGTACGAGACACTCCGGGAAACTCCGATGACATTGCATGACGTTATAAGTATATTTGCTGTACGAATAATTTATACAGTCTGAAAGGCTATCGTGCGTTTAAACTTCGGATAGTGGCCCAAATAAGTAGCTTAACGTGGGCCATATAAATACTTTATAACTCCCACGTAAAAAAGATAAAAAAAGCAAAATTAGGAGTTTATAACTCCTACGTAGGGCTTTATAAGTCCTATGTAGGAGATAAAAAGCCTAATTAGGACTTTATAACTCCTACGTAGGACTTTATTAATGTTCTCCTACGTAGGAGTTATAAAGTCCTACGTAGGAGTATTAATAGTTGGCTTAATAATGACCGGTCCGACTATCAGATCAAAAATGAACAGAACCGAAGTTACACGAGCGTCCGGGCGGCGTAGATGTGCAACGAGTTTGTGTCTGTGATGCTCGTATATCCCAAAAGGATGGACATCATACTTATTATCTTGGTCTCGATATCCCTCCTATCTGTAATGCAAGATTTTCGTGATGATGCATTCAAACAGCAAATATCCCTCTATTATGCAACTCTTTATGGTGACCTATAAAAATAGATAATTGTTTCATACGCTATAATTGGTTTTAAGACAAAGACATAGCTGCGATTGAACAACATAAAATGCCGGGAACGGCTTATCAAATCATGTATTTATTTTAATACATGTATATCAATCTACTGATAAGTGCTGATAAAATAATAAGTTTGTTATAATCATGTATACATAATACTCATGACTAAAGCACGATCCCTTTAACGTCATAATAGTCCATGGTATACTAATATCTTATTCTATATCTTAACTTATAATGGCAGTTTTATTAATCTTAAAAAAAATGTTGTCAAAACAGTGATGAATTTTGTGCCTGAAGCATCCACGCAACCTGGATATTACGAAATTTATATAGACCTGTTCTAGCTCGAACCCACGATCTCCCTGACAATGAACAGGCAGTTTAACACCACTAAGACACTGTGCTTTTTTAAGTTAACATGGCAATCAATGTTAAGTTCAAATGTAGTTCATGCTTCAAATAGTATAGTAATATGCCATTAGTATAGAGGCAGGCTACCTACCATTTACTTGCTGTCAACTGCTTTTATTTATTTATTGTATTTATTTATCTTGTTTAATTCTGATATACGCCTTAAGACGACAATGAACCATTCTAAACTTTAAGTCCATTTGACAAATTTATAAAGAACGGGACAAGATCTAACAAAATATTCTCAACACTTAAATATTAAGATTGATTTAGAACTATTTAAGAACCTTATGTTGATTTGACTATCCGATAATCCACAAATAGAATTTTCTTTGCTTAAATGCAGATACAAATCAACATAAATCGATGTTTTTATAAATCTTAAAATTCGACAGATTCGTTAAAAATTAATAATCATGATACGTCATGAAGTCAAAAAATATGTTTTCTATAAATGCTCCCTAAAATTGCTTGAAACTTTAGTTCCAATTGATACTGCAACCTGTGTGAAGAGTTTAGTTTCCCGAATCATAACTAGAACACTTAACATAAATATAGACTATACAAAGAAAAAAATCAAACCCACTCTTTGAAAGTTGGTGATTGGATTATTCGAAATTACAGATTTTCCTCTCTTTACAAAGGGGGACTATACACAGTGATGTGCTCTCTTCCTATCAAAATAGCCTATACATTTATATGTTTCGTGACATATTTTCTGATGACGCAACGAAAGAGGACATTTTGTTTGTTAACAAATGCAAATTTAACTTATATTACACATTTTTATTTGAAATACAACATTTAGCAATCGTCCGATGAACCCTAGTTGTCCGATACTACCTAGTGTCATTCAAACATGATTTTACATTCCTGTTATGATTTGCGGAGTAGGTTTATAATATGAAACGTCAAAATCTCGTACTTATATCATATGATATAATATATAAACGAATTAATTCAACGGCCTATAACTTCGAAGAATGTAATTATCTGAAACCAATGAAGTAATCAATTCGTTTACATTTATTTCCTGAATCACGTTTGAAATTGGATAGGAAATAAAGTTGATAAGCTTCCGTCTAGGAAATGCAATTTCTTCACCGTTTCTATAGAACAAATTCACATTTAATAATAAGCTAATGGTTCCCTCTAAATTCAGTTACGGTGCTTTAAAACATAAATTCGATTCTTTGATGGATACAGTTTGTTTTCTATATAGGTTCCCTAAAATTGCTTGAATACTCAACAAAAAACGTTAAGCTTTAGTACACGTGAACGAAAAACAATTTATACTGCAACCTGTATTAAACATTTAAAAGAAGAGTGTAGTTTCCCATATCATTATTATAACACTTTACATAAAACATGTACAAATAATAATTATTTCGTGTTTTTTTTTCAGTCAAAGTTTCCATATAATGTTTAATAATTTTTATTCAATAGAAAATAACATTTTTATTAATACAGATAAAGATATTCCCAGCATCGGTTTGATAAAATCACTGTTTGGAGTTCGGATGCGAGGAATTATATCACGACGGTGTCTATTCAAGTGTAAATGGTTAGTAAAACAATTTACATATTGCCAAATTTGTAATTAATGTAGTATTCTACTTTACAAAAGATATTCAATAACTAACGTGACCTGAATCAATGTTATATAAATATGCTTTGTTTTTTATTTGTAATGTTCACTTGATAAAAAGGCTTAGTCAAGATATTTATTTTGTACTTTAAGTAGTTTTAATATATAGTACTTAACATTTACACCATCAATTACAGGTCAATCACCATTATACATGTACTAGTTTATCGTTTGAAACTGATTGCTAATAAACTAAATTTGAAACAAAAATATGATAATAATGTCCCTTTAAATAATATTTAATAATATTTTCTCATATTTAACTGTCATTAGACATTCCGTCTGTCTTTTATAAAATCAACGAATGAATACAGCTATCAGGGCTTTTAAGTGTTGAGAATTGAGTACCACTCAAGCCGGTGCTAGGGCGCATGAGGGGTGTTGCATGTATTCATTATCCCTCATGTACAGACTCAATCAAACCGAGTCTGCAATTCTCTTGTAATTCTGTTGTGATTGATGCGTCCGAGGAATCACTTTGTTTCCAGACTTTTATACTTCCCAACAGCAGGTGTCAAGAGCTTTGTGGAAGCTGTAAAAAGTGCCCCGTACTTCACTTCAGTGTTGTTATATTTTTCTGGTCCTTCAGGATCATTGATGCCAGCACTATAAAGTGTTGAGAATTGAGTACCGCTCAAGCCGGTGCTAGGGGGGCGTGAGGGATGTCGCAAGTATTCATTATCCCTCATGTAAAGACTCAATCAAACTGAGTCTGCAATTCTCTTGTAATTTTGTTGTGATTAATGCTTCCGAGTGATCACTTTGTTTCAAGATTTTTTTAATATTAAATTATGTAAGCATTTAAAATGAGTACAAAAATTTGTCTATAATCAAAATTACCACAAAATATATCACTTACAGTTTTTTAAAAGGGAAACATGCTTTGCAATATTTTCATGCTTACTCCAATTTCTTAGAAATTTAACTTCGCTCAAACGTTATGGAAGAAATCTTAAAAGTTATGTTTATATTTATTACATGTTTTTCTGTGGTTTATAGAAATATATTAGTGATATAAAACTGGTAATTTCACTGTTTTAAACAGTGAAATTATCAATTTGATAATTTCACTGTTTTGAATTTAAGCCCCTTACATTGTTTCAGTGAAATACAAACGTGGACAGTACTGGGAACCAACTCAATGATGTGACGTCGTAAATGACGTCACGTTTTATTATTATTTGGCGCGCTTTTCATTCAGTATTAGGTTTAATGTGTTTTTAAAACTTTTCTATGCATATAATAAAAAGAAAAGTTGTTAAGTTTAGTGTAAGATTGAAATATATTTCACCTTGTGAACACCAAAAGTTCATATTTCACTCGTGGCTGCGCCATTCGTGAAATATACCTTTTGGTGCTCACTCGGTGAAATATATTCCTATCTTACACTGAACTAAACAAATATCCTCTATGTCATTATAAGGTAACCTAAGAAGAGGATAAGTCTGCAATGGCCAAACTGTCGATAAGAATTTTAAATATAGATAAAATATTGCAATTTTTAATATCATTAGGATATTCTTATTAAATATTTCTTAATAATTTTTTTGATAGACTCCCAAGTGATTGAATTTGTAAATGTGTATAATGAATAAAGATATTTTGCTCTAGAACAATTTATTGTCTTCTTTATATACAGTCAACTTTACTTATAGTTAACACGGTTCTAGCGAACTACCGGTTATAAGGAACAAATCCTTTTGGCCCGATTTTTGCCCTTCTTTTCTTTTCAATATTACAATTAACCAAAAACATCTTTAAATTTTTAAGTGGCTTCTTAGTATGTTAATACTAAATACCATCAACATATCTTTTTTTTATGATAGCCCTGCCGGTAGCAATGGCATAGTGTTTTTATACTTATGAACTGTTGGTCTGAGACCTACTGCAGTCATGACAATATTTCTCCATCTAGCACCAATATTGATTAAAAAAAACTTGACCTCCTAATAATTTATACAATGCACAGTCTTAGAAACATATAAATAATATTTCAACAAACATTGCAAAAACGTTGTGTGCCAATTACACCTCTTATTTCTTTTTTATCATGGCCAAGCATATTTTATTCCCATTGTTTTTTTTTTTTAATTTTTCTTGTCAACCTTATTTATAACGAAAACTAAATTCTAAGCTTTTTACTGTCACAGTGATAGATAATCACTAAAATTTGAACAAATTGGATTAAAGTAAAATGTTCTTAAATAACTGGATGGTTTGAATATAATAACAAGTAACAAACAACTTTTCCCCTACATATGATATACTCTAGATTAGCATCAGACATAGTGTATAGGAAGTGGCCATTATGGATATTTTATTACTTCAGATGGGGAATATTAAAGCCGTTGTGAACTGCACACTCTTCAAGAATTCCTTGCCGAGGTCGTCTTCCTGCAGTTAATATTTCTGGCCCTTGTATATTTTCAGAAATAACTTAAACTGAAACGAGGATATTAGGAAATCAATAAAGACTACTGATTACATCATTAACAACTGGCACTGCGGCAACAACTCGTGTAAATGTTCCAGCACGAGTTCTTCACCTTTACCAAGTCCGGGGAAAAGTGGCCCGGTGATGATAAAATTGATGCAAGACACTGTAGACAGCTTCAGTGAACGAATGGATACACAACTGAGGGTCACATTTTTCTCCCAGTCTGTTCGGGACACTCAGGATGTAAGCAAAACAAGTTTTGGTTTGAGGGAAACACTTAAGGACTTCCATAACAAGATTGCAGTAACTCTCATAGAAGTGATGTTAAAGACTAGTGCTGACTCAAACATAGTATCAACAATGACTGCATCATTTCCCATTTAAAAACAGAAAAATGACTTGAGGCATAATGGTAGAGAGCTGAAGCAAAATCTATTGTTCAGGGAGAGGTTCAGGATGGCGAGACCTTGAAAGTGACTTTGCCTTTTGTGAAGATGATGCTCCTCCAGAGAAAAAGCAAAAAATGACATATCATTGGATGCTTGTGTCAGGTAGGAAAAAGAAGACAATTAAAGTCACATATACATGCTTTGATATAAGAATTAATACAGAGAGCTCTAACTTGCATCTGATTATTACATTTTCTGCAGTATTCACAGGAGCCTGCACCCTTCACATGCTAGTCTCGTTCGGTAGATTCAATGCTGTTCACCTCAAGATATACAGCATTTCTAAACATAAAAAACAACAGTATTGAATTAGATCCATGTTGATTGCAATTAACTTAAGGTCCGTTTTCAATTTACTCAGCTTATTTATATATGTGCCCTGTCCTGTTTTTGTTTGGGGTCCCCCTGGGCTCCTTTTGCCACTGGCTCTTGTTGCTCGATCGTGTGGGGGTTGCGTTCATTGAACGCCGTCTTTCCTTGTTGATCTTGTTTATCATATTTGATTTTGTACAACCAGTTCAATTTAGATTTAGTTATAAAATAGAGAAAGTAAGAATCCCTAAAAAAAGTCCCAAATGGCAAAATTGAAAATGTTGCAGGCTCGGTTTGATTGAGTCTGTTCATGGAGGGTACTGTCTAGTGCAAACAACCGGCCACGCCCCGTAGCACCGACTTTAGCAGAATTTAACATTTAAACATGAAAATGGTAACATTTTGAATTTATAAACATCCGCAGATGCGTTCATACGGCGGTAATCATGGAACCTTCAATGTGACACTTCTGTGCCATTCATGAAAAGCAGCTTATGGTCCACAAGTAAAAAAATGTGTGTGCCCTTAACGAGAAAACAATAGGCGGAACTAAATAAAATGGAATTTTGAAAGGGGTCAGAGGTTATGAAGCCTGCATATCACAAATAAGACGTCAAACGATTAAGTTAACTAGAAAGTAGGAATATTATTCAAGTAGGAAAATTGGAACCACCCAACTAGAAAATGCCAAATAGTAAAACTAAATGTACGAAAAACACAACAATAATGTCGTGCTAAACGTGCTAAAGGTTTTACTAGATTTACTTGGCATGATTAGACAACTAGGTTCTTGTTCTTGGTTTATTACTCTGTCAGCTGCAGATCTCAAGTGGACTGATACACTTAAGTTCCTTGCGAGGCAGCATGGAATAGTATTGTCACATAAGTATCACAGTTATCATGGAAAGATAGGTCTTCACAAATTCGTTCTGATCCTGTTACAGCAGCGAGACATTTCAACAACATAGTTCAAATGTTCCTTATGCACATACTGCTAAACACAAACTTAAAGTGCGCATGCGTCGGATTTGCTAACACCTAAATTCAAAGCTCACCTATAATCTTTCTAAACACATCATTTGTCGACTAATATTGTTTATTCTTGACTTGATTTGATAGAAAACTGAAACATACTAGTGCTTTCATTCATATTTATTGAGTATTTCACAGGATTAATCGTAAGTTTTTTTCCCAAGCTATATAAATTCCCCACCATTGACCTTGACCTTCGCAGTTCATATATCAACTTCCGGTTTTGAAAATAACCGCAAACAACCAGCTCAAGACATGCTTACAGGTATTTATATTTCTTGTTGAATTGTAGCATGTGCAATTACACTCTTTGGAGTACCTCAGGGTCCAGAAAATGAAAACACATTACTCCATCCCAGACTTTAACCAACCAAATAAATACACCTCCTCCAAGTTGTATTCATGTAGTCTGATCGTAAACAATCTTAATACAAGATTCAAATACAAAACAAAAGATGAAAAATATACTAATAAGAATTTAAGCTATCTGGTCATCAGAGTAACCCAGGCCCTGATTTTCCTTGTGGAAGCTGTGGCTCCCATGTCACTGATGATGATCCCTCTGTCAATTGTGATAGCTGTGGCAACTGGTTCCACGTAGTATGTCAAGACATAGAAAACACCTGGTATCAACAAATGGCAGAAACAGAAGTATCCTTTGCACGGACATGCACTTTGTGTAATAGTTTAAAATAGTTTAAACCATTCCAACACCAGTTCAAGTATAATATCCATCACCTCACAAAATAGTTTTTCAAGCCTTTCAGATACAAATGTGACCCCAGACCCCCACACTAGTACATCCAAACCACAAACTCACAATTATGTTTCGAAAATTAAAATTATCTGTGTAAATTGCCAATCTATTGTGAACAAAAAGCATGAATTTCAAAGTATGATTCTTTCTCAAAACCCCGATGTTGTCATCATAACAGAGTCTTGGCTGAAAAAAGAGCATTTTACAAGTGAAATCTTTCCAACATCCCTAGGGTACACAGTCTACCGAAAAGATAGACAAACCGGAAAAGGAGGTGGTGTACTAATACTTGTAAAAGTAACTTTATCTCATGTGAACAACCAAAACTAAGCACTGACTCTGAAATTTTATGGGTTAAGGTAGAAATTAAAGGTAACAAACCATTCTACATCGCATCCTACTATAAACCACATGAAAACGACACAAAAAGTACACTTGAATTTGAAAAATCACTAGACTTATCAAGAAATCTTAGAGGCACAAAAATAATTCTAGGAGATTTTAACTTTCGAAAACTTACATGGGACTCAGAACATAATTATTCTTACAAATCTGGCTTTAATTCAAACTCCACTTATGATAAATTCCTTCAAGTCATCGAAAATCATAGCCTTACTCAAATGATAAATGAAAACACAAGACACAACAATATTTTAGATCTCTTTTTAATTTCAAACCACACACTTGTCAACAAAACAGAAATAATCCCAGGAATATCAGATCATGACATCATCACAACAACTGTACACGCAAGACCAATTATAATCAAACAAAAACCAAGAAACTGCCCAATCTAAAAAAAAAAGCTAACTGGCTTGAATGCAGATATTTAGCAAAGAAATCATACATAAAGTTGATACACTTTCAGTTGAAGAACTATGGACTCACTTTAAATCAACAATTGAAACTGGAATTGCTAAATTTGTTCCAATAAAAATAAAATGGGATCAAAACAATCCCTACCCTGGATAACAAAGGCAATTAAAAAACTCATGACAAAAAGAGACCATCTATACCAAAAACTAAAAAAAACATAAATCAAATCACTTAGACAAAAAATCAAAAAATTGAAAGCACTCATCAAAACTCAAATCAAAACATCTTACGACCAACACTTAGAACACATATTAGAACTGGATGACAATGATCCCACAGACACCCAAACTAAATTTTCTACTAAAAAACTGTACTCTCACTTAAAAAACTCCAAACAAGATTCCCAAAATGTAACAACTCTCACAGACCAAACAACAGGCTATCTTAAATCAAACAACCGCGACAAGGCCAATATATTGAACACGCAGTTTCCAGTGCCTCTCCATCGTCTCTACTCTATTACCTTGACCCCAAAAAATACTGTAAATACCCTCAAATGGATGATATATCTGTCAGCAAAAATGGGGTGCTGAAACGTCTTGCCAACCTAAAGATAGATAAAGCTGCAGACCCAGACCTTGTTCGGCCGGTTGTCCTCAAAGAACTGAGGAATGAAATCACAGATATCATCACAATTCTATTCCAAAAATCTTTATCCTCTGGTACAATTCCCTCTGACTGGACCAAAGCCTATGTTTGCCCTATTTACAAAAAAGGTGACAGCACAGATCCAGCCAATTATCGACCGATTTCATTAACGTGTATCCTTTGCAAAACGCTCGAACACATTGTCGCCTCACATCTCTCTTCACACTTCAGTAATCACAACATTCTCTTCGACCTTCAACATGGCTTTAGGGAGAAACGCTCATGTGAAACACAGCTCATTGAACTAACAGACTCCCTTGTCAACAACATCTCAGCAGGGAAACAAACAGATCTTATTCTCCTTGACTTTTGCAAAGCCTTTGACAAAGTAAATCATCGTAAACTTCTCCTTACCCTTCAAGAAAACGGTGTCTCCACACAAATTCTCAATTGGACACGTTCCTTCCTGATAGGTCGGAGCCAAACTGTTGTACTGGAAGATGAACACTCTACAGAAGTCCCTGTAAACTCTGGCGTCCCCCAAGGCTCCGTCCTTGGCCCACTCTGCTTTCTGATCTACATTAATGAACTTCCATCTTCTGTCTCTAAGTCTCAAATTCGCCTCTTTGCTGATGACACTGTGGTTTACATTACTATAAACTCGTCCTCAGACTCACAATTCCTTCGGGAGGATCTCAATAAGATGCAAATCTGGGAAAGGGAGTGGGACATGGAATTCAACCCCTCAAAATGTCAAGTCCTTCACATCACTAAAAACAAAAAAGTCATCAACAACAAGTACTTTCTTCATGGCCATGCTTTAACATCAGTTCCTAGCTCAAAATACCTTGGCCTTGACTTGTCCACAGACCTAAACTACAACACACATATCTCAAGAATTACATCAAATGCAAATAAAACCCTAGGATACATAAAACGAAATATCAATACAAAAAATGAAAAAAGTAAAACAACTAGCTTATAAATCCCTAGTAAGACCCCAGCTAGAATATGCATCAACTGTTTGGAGCCCCTACACACAATCAAACATCAAAAAAATAGAGATGGTCCAAAGACGAGCGATACGTTGGGTAAAACAGGATTATTCCCCTTTGTCATCAGTTACAGCCATGCAGAAAGATCTTGGATGCGTTCTCTCGAGCATCGCAGACTAGACTTTAGACTTATTATGTTTTTTAAAATTTACCATAATCTAGTAGCTAATAGCCTTCCCACCTACATTAAAACTCCATCTAGGCTTACTAGACATAAGCATTCCCGCTCTCTTAGGAAAATACAGGTTACATCAGACTACCATATTATTAAGTTCTCTAAGGGGCGTCCGTGGCCAAGTGGTTAAGGTCGTTGACTTCAAACCACTTGCCCCTCACCGCTGTGGGTTCGAATCCCGACAGGGACTTAGGATTCTTTCATGTGAGGAAGCTATCCAGCTAGCTTACGGAACGTCGGTGGTTCTACTCAGGTGCCCGTTCGTGTCTGAAATAATGCACGGAAGGGCACCTGAGGTCTTCCTCCACCAGTAAAGCTGGAACGTCGCGATATGACCTATACTGTGTCGATGTGACGTAAAACCCAAACAAACAAACAAACAAATTAAGTTCTCCTTCTTCCCCAATAGTATCACACTTTGGAACCAGCTTCCAAGGAACATTGTCACCCTGCCTGATCTAGATCAATATAAACAGGCAGTGGTTAAGATACAGTATTAGTTGACTTGTTGTGTTTTAATTTTTAAATATTTCTTTCACCCTTACTAGTAAAAATATTTTAACAATGACTAGAAGATTTCCATGTCTCTCACTGTCCTGATCATGTTCATTTTTTGGACTTTACTTTCTCTCACACCTTTCACAAACACACCCGACGCGCACAATTTCCTGCCTATAACACGCGCGAGAGGGGTTGGCAGTACTCAGAGATAGATAGATAGATAAAGCCTTTGGGTTAAATTCTAGAGTACATGTATAAAATTGAATTTCAGCAGCGTTGTTCGCCACATGCTTGCTTGGGTGAAGGATGCACCAACATTTGATGATAACACTGAAGCTGAAGTCAAGGCCTTTGTTGACTGTAAAATAACCTGCTGTCTTCCACATGATGATCAAGAACTTCGTGAACAACTCCTTCTTGTTCAAAGACACTCTCACTCAATTGCCTGCCGTAAACATGGTAAAAACTGCAGGTTTTATTTCCCTCGATTATACGGAGTTGGTCGGAGACTAACGAGAAATATACGAAATTATTGCCGAAAGTTTTGATTAATACCTTGAACATAAATCCCAATATCAAAGAAGATTTATGAGTTTATGTTTATAAATTATTCAAATATAAAAAAATGCAAAGCACGATTTAAAGAAATATATATATGAAATTTAATTTGAGGAAAACTAATATCTTTTAATTTTTAAATTTGTTTGAAAATAATCTAATTATGATTTCTCAATACTAAAATAAGTGTTTTCAAAAACACAAATTTATTTCATAGATATACAGCCAGTTAGATTTAAATTAATAGATTTCTTACACTTTCTTCTTCAAGTACATTTGCAGACTGGATTTCATCAAGTATTGGATTTCCAAAGTATCACAACCAGCAGTAGATATTAACTGCTGGTATTGAATCTAAATATGAAACAGTCGCGATTCAGGAGATCTTACATACTAAGTCGACGTGTCAGAATTTTTTGAAGAAGCTGTTGGTTGAAATTCAGCAACTTCGAATGCATTTGACGGCATGTATGCGCTACTAGAGATGGCGCTCATATCAACTGTAACTATGCCGCACGCCAAGAAGCCCTTTGAAATTTTGTGTTTTGTGAAAGTCCGTTTATACGCTTCTCTGAACACAGATGGTCACACCCATTTACATACTAGGTTGTTTCTTATTCTTTTGAAGTTTACAAAGGGAAAATATGTAGATTTTCTTCTTCCACTACAATAATAAACAAAATAACTCGAGAAGGACTCTGTCATATAATACCAGACCATATTGGACATATCTACTATTAATTGTGTACGAATATATAATGATAATTATACTGTACATGTATATATCGTAACTAATAATGGCAATTTCATAATATATTTAATTATTTGTTGTCAAACAGGGATGAATTCCTGAAGCATCCTGCATATTACGAGATTTATCTAGACACGGTCTCTCCGACAAGGGACAGGCACTTAAACACCACTAGGACATTGCGCTTTTTTAGTTAACAAGACAATCAATGTTAAGTTTACATGTATTTCGTATCACAATTCATGTTTCAAATAGTTTAGCAGATATAGAGGCAGGCTACCCTCCATATACCTGTAGTCAGCTGCTTTTATTTTATTTGATTCGTAGGCCTATCTGTATTTTATTTATTTATCTTACTTTACCTTATGAAAACAATTATCCATTCCAGACTTTAAGTTGGACAAGTCAATTTTACAAATTTATAGAGAACGGACTCGGTCTTAGAATATATTTCATTTAGATTGATTTAGGACGAACTGTATAAAAACTTTTTTTATTTGGATTTTACTGTCCGATAATCCACAAATAGAAATATTTTTAAATTTATACGCTGGGTTAATCGGACATTGATGTTTTCATTATTTTTTGCTTAAATGCTGACACAAATCAACATAAATCGATTTCTTTATAAATCTTAAAATAGGTTTGGATAAATTCGTTTAAAATTAATCATCAAAATAATCATAAAGTGAAACGTTGTTGATTGGATAATTCGAAATTGCAGATTTCCTGTGTCCGATACTACCCAGTGTCATTCTAGCTTTCAACCCTATCGTGATTTGCGGAGTATATTCATAATCTGAAACGTCGTCAAAATCTCGTACTTATATTATATGCTATTATATAAACGTATTAATTCAACGGCCTATTACTTCGAAGAATTTAATTATCTGAAACCTATTGAAGTAATCAATTCATTTACATTATTTTTCTTAATCACATTTGAAATTGGATAGGAAATAAAGTTGATAAGCTTCCGTCTAGCAATTTCTTCACCGTTTCTATCGAAGAATTTCACATTTAAAAATAAGCTGATGGTTCCCTCTAAATTCAGTTACTGTGCTTTATAAATAAATAAACTCTCTGATATCGTCGTTTTTCTATACATGTTCACTAAAATTGTTTCAATACTAAACAAAAACCTTTAAATTTTAGTTTGTAAAGAAATGGAAATCTTATATTACACATTACAACAGTTAGCGATCGTCAAATAGGTGTCCGATACTACCCAATGTTACTCAAACATGATTTTACATCCCTGTCGTGATTTGCAGAGTAGTTATAATATGAAACGTCAAAATCCGTACTTCTATCATATGATATTATGTGACCGAAAAAAAAAAATATGTTGCACCCTATTTAAGAGAAGAATGTTGTTTTCCATTTCGCTGATTCCTGTCTAAAGACTTCATAAAATTTAGTCTGCTACGATATCATAGAGATTTCATTGTGGTACCTTTTCAATTATTAGAATACTTATCATAAAAACATAAATAGACTGAACAAGGAAAACTTATTTTGGTTCTTTTGATTTAAAAGTCGAATGCTCCACATAATATTTAATGAATTTATAAAATAGAAAATAACATTTTCATTAATTGAGAAATAATATATCCCCAACAGTGATTGTCACTTAATAAAATCACTGTTCGGAGTTCGCATGCGAGGAGTAATATCACGAGGAGTTATATCACGAGAAGTTATATCACAAGGAGTTATATCACAAGAAGTTATATCACGAGAAAGTTATATCACGAGGAGTTATATCACGAGAAGTTATATCACGAGAAGTTATATCACGAGGAGTTATATCACGAGAAGCTATATCACGAGTAGTTATATCACGAGAAGTTTATATCACGAGAAGTTATATCACGAGTAGTTATATCACGAGAAGTTATATCACGAGAAGTAATATCACGAGGAGTTATATCACAAGAAGTTATATCACGAGGAGTTATATCACGAGAAGTTATATCACGAGTAGTTATGTCACGAGGAGTTATATCACGAGAAGTTATATCACATTATAACTAATTAACTAAATTGGAAACGAAAATATGAGCATAATGTCACTTTAAATCTCATAATATTTTCTCATATTTAACTGATAATCAGATATTCCGTCTGCCTTTAATGACGTAAACAAATGAATAAAGCTATCAGGTTTTTTGATATTAAATTATGTAAGCATTAAAAATGAGTATTAAATTTAAAACATGCCATAAGCATTTTAAATGAATAATAATTGCCACAAAATATATTATAGTTGTTTAAAAAGGAAATATGTTTTCTAGCGTTTTTCTGTTAACTCCAGTTTCTTAGAAATTTAACTTCGATCAAACGTTATGGAAGAAATCTTTAAGAAATGTTATGTTTATATGTCATTGTTAGGTAACCTTGGAAGAGGATTTTCTACAATGACCATAATGTCCATAAGTTTTTCAAATATAGATAAAAAAATTCAATGTATCATTAGGATATTCTAATTAATTATTTATTGGGAAAAAATCTTGATAGACTTTTGAGTGATTAAATTTGTAATTTTTTATAATCACTGTTGTATAGCGTTCACCGGAAACAACCCCTAAAAACTATCGGGAAAGGTTTTTCGAGTTCAACCCAAAATATGTTTTTAACTTTTTTTCTCTATCCCCAAATTTTAAAATTTTTCTAAACAAAAAAAATTTTTTGAACTAAAAATTTTTTGGTTTTTGAGGGAGTATTTTTTCTTTTTCCTGCAATTTGGGAAAACTTCTTTTTGAATTTGGGGATAAAATTGGGGAAAATTTTTTTTTGCAAATTTTATGTTTTTATTTTTCCCCCCAAAACAAGCCCAAAAGGGATTTTCCCGTATCCAAATACGGTATTTTATACAAAATTATATTTTTCTCTCTTTTTTATTTGGTTTTGGTCATCTATCCCAAATCGAGCTTGGGTTGTAGCTTTTTCGTGAAAAAAAATCTTTTCCCTTTTGTACAGGGGTCGAGCGGTTTTGCACGGGGGAAGTAGATCGAAAATAGCGGGGGTTACGGGGGTTTTGTAAAAATATTTTGTAATAAAATTTCTTAATGTAAATATTGAAATATAAAAAAACATTTGTTTTCTTTTGTTTTTAATATTTTAAAAATTTTTAAACTTCTTAAAAAAAATAAAAATTTTGGTTTTTTAAAAATGGACATCTTTTGGGGAAAACCAAAAAAAAGTTGAAAAAGGCCTAGGCTTCGGTTTTTTTAAAATTATTCATGGGGCATTTGTGGGGTTTAAAAGTAACAACCTTTTCCCCCGAAACCCCTAAAACCCCGGCTTTTAAAAAGAATTTTCACAAAATTAAAAAACCCAAAAAGGGCGAAAAAAGAAAAATTTCCCCATTTTTGGTTTTTTAGGACCCTTTTAAAAACAATTTTATATCTGTTTTGTCAAGAAGAAAAATTTGGGAAATTCCCAATTTTAAAAAAAATTTTCATGGGAAAAACAAATTTTTTAAAATTTTTTGGGAAAATTTTAAAAAAAATTTTGCAAAAAGTGATTTTTTATTGGGCACACAATAACCCAAAAAGTTCACTTAAAAAAGAGATAATCACAAATAATCATCAAATTCTTTTAATGAAAATTTACCCCCATTGACATATAAGGGTATTTAGTGGTTTTTTCCCAAAAACTTGGTTTTAGAAAAACACTTTTTTGAGTACCCCCTGTGTTTTTCAAATTTTTAAAACAACTTTTGTTTTTTTAAAAAAGCACTGGGGTCTTTTTTGGCAGTTTAAATTTTTACTGTGAATTTTGGGTGCTAATTGGCGTTAACATTAAAAAAATCCCCTTTTTTTTTACGAGACCTTTTTTCAAAGGAAAGTTGTGAAAATAAAATGAGGGCCCCCTTTACCAGTTGGGGCCGGGTTTTAAATGAAAGTGTAATGGGAACGAAAATTTTTTCTCAAAACCCCAAAAGTTTAAAAACCACTTCAAACGAAAATTGTCATTTTATTACAATTTGATAGTAAAATTGCTGGCTAATGTAATTTATTTCACATAATAACGACACGAATACATTTCGATAGAGACGAATGCACTTATTATCTAAATACTATAGACATAAAATTAAAGTAACTATAATAATGTACATACATACTGGAAAAGTTTGAAAAAAATATTTATGCGTTTTTCAAGAGTCATAACATTATGTTTTTAAGCAGTCCCAAGTGTTCCAATTATTTAATTATACAATTATTGCTCTGTAGCATAATTTGTCTCCACTGCTTGTCCGCGTATACAGGCTGTGATACCTATTTGCTATTGGCAGCAGGCTGAATTAAACCAAACCTGCAACAATTTATTTTTTTTCTTCAAGTTTTCCATATTTTCCCTATTTTATTCAGCTGATTTTTTGCAATTTTAGAAAAAAAGATATAAAAGGGGGAAAAATTATTAAAAAAGAGCGTAAAAGCACATTTACGTCATTAAACCCGCAAAAAAAGCCGGGGCGTATTTTACAAACCAAAGGCCCCCAGGGCCCCGGAATTGAAAAACGTCTGAGGGCTTCTATGATGTTAAAAGCACGAAGGGAAAAATTTTCATGAGGGGTTAAATTTTTGCATTAAAAAATAAAACGTTTGGGGGTTTTTTGTTAATTTTTTGTTTTTTATAAAAAAAAACCAATTTCATGTCCATAATTCAATTTTCCAGTGGGGAATTTTCATGGGCAGTTATGTTTTGAATAAAAACTACTGGGGTTTTTCATTCAAAGCTTTTTATTTCATAGGGACCTCATTTACAAACATTTTTGAAAAAAAGGCCGTGGTTTACCGAGAATAGTCCGGTTTTTTTTTTGTATTTTTTTCATTTCCGTTGTTTTAAAACCCGTGTGGGGCAAATTTTTTTACTTGAATAGGGAGGGGAAGAAAAACTTAAAAGGGGCTTGAACTATTTAAAAAACCTAATAAATTTTAAAAAAGGGGGTTCCCCTATTTATTTTTTGAAACTTTTCCTTTTTTTAAACAAAAGGAGGACAGATCACACTTTTATTCAAGGCAATTATCACGTCCTATTTGTAGTCATGAATGTGCGTGTTATGAGACAGACAGTTTCATTTGTTGTTTGCATAAGAGCTCGAAACATCTCATATTAAAAGTATTGTTGAATCCAACGAGAATATAGAAACTCTATATAATTCAAAATTTGAAAATGAATTTCCAATAACTTATAACTTGTTTTAAAAATTTCAAATCTTTACCTAGCTCTATTTTACCAGAACAATTATAGCTCAATAATGCCCGAAAAATAAAAAAAAGGCATTTTTAAACGCTTTTAAAATCGGTCTGAATTTCAAAAATAAAACATTTGATTCTTATTAAATATCTTATTATCTTATACATATCTGTCCGATGTATGTGCTTAAGTTGTTCTATTATACAAATCAAACTTCTTTATGCTTTAAGGCATCGGTGGAGTTCCTTTAAATTGTAAAAACAAAAAAGAAACCCATTTAGACAAATGTGCCTATTACAGATGTTTTACACTACAAAACCACAAATACAATATAGTTAACAAAATATGCAAGTTATATAACCTTATATTATTTTGTTGTGGTTAAATAAATTCTGTTTATACACATTTAAAGACTTTAAATTTTTATAACAGGTTCACATTATTCATAGGAAGCAAGGTGGACATTATTAATCTTGCTTTTATTTGTAATACGTACAGTTATAAAGTAGAAGTAAGAAAGCCGAGCAATTTTACGCAGAAAAATAAGTTCCTGGGAGTATATAAAATCCGATATATTAGATTACTCGGATTGGATTCTTTAACTTAAACAGCAACATTAAAAATTACAGTTTGTACATAGGTCTACATTTTATATAATTTTGTGTTGCATTCCTGCAGGTTATTGTTAACATGCAAACATGCAGAAAGTACAGCCACATTTAGAAGAGAAAAAGGAAATAAAATTAAATGAAACATTAACATTTTTGTTATGCTTGATTGGTGCTGATTTTGAGAAACAAAAATTAGCTATTATTTTCATAGGAGATAACCTGAGAAACTCTTATTATCTTAAACATGTGAAGTTATAACTAAGATCTTTATGATAAATAGTGCTCTAAATTAACTATTATTTTCATAGGAGATAACCTGAGAAACTCTTATTATCTTAAACGTGTGAAGTTATAACTAGGATCTTTATGATAATTATTGCTCTCAATTTATGCCTTACATATTTACCCGACTACGAACATAGCTCCATCAATAAGTACATCAGTAAGATGGATTTCCGTCACATGAAGTCAGTCACAGTATATGTAGTAACAGTTCTAGGAAATAAAATAGGTCAAGAGGAAAAGAATGATTTAATGTTCATTTTGAATAATTTTATGATTTTTCAGACGCTTCCTTATTTTTTATCGTTATCCAGCTGAAACCGAATAGGATTAAACCTTAAAAACACAGTAATATACACATTCGTATAGTCTTACTGGGCTCTATACTCTAAGCTGACCAGATTCAAGATTCGATCTTGATACCCTTGAAATTGTTTATAGGTAATACCAAACAATGGAAGCTTGACAAGTCTAATGAAGAAATTTAGCTGGTTATGGGTTATTTGTTTCTTAGAAAATAGCATGCTGAAGTAATTGTAAATTGTACCCGGACGAAGATATTCGTGCTTTTAAACGAAAATTCTGCTTTCCAACCCTGTGTACTATCAACAATCGTTCTCTAAAAGAACACAAACTGACGAATTAGTCGATCCGTTGTTTGCTGAGATTTTCATTGTTATTGACCAAGACATAAAATATTATTTTGCATATTTTATTTGAAGGCAATAATTATCAACATATGATGAAGTATAATAATTAGTTGAAAAAGAGTCATACGAGGTCATCATTCAGATCTACTGACTGCTGGAAGAAGCTTGCATAAAAGTCAGTATTGAAGGCAGCAAATGAGAATCAATACGTTTAGTTCATAAAATATGTTTAATCAATGTAAACACACCTATTAGATTAGCAAAAACATTGTTTATTATTACATTTACAAATGTGATACTTCTTTCACTTTGTTGCATAAAAAAAAATGTTTTCACTTGTAAATATTTAACCACAAAGTAATGCCTAACGTTTCAAAAGTCCTGGATAGTCATCTAACAAGTTAGAAATACTGACTATAACGTTTGAATCTTGCTGAGAGTAATTTTGCAAAATTGGAAAGTTATATTGTTAAAATAGTTCGCATTGTTCTTAACACTATTTATTTATGTTTATCCTTGAACAATCAGGCTGAACATAAAACTGTAACGATGATGATTTTTATAAGAAGGACTTGTCACATTTATGTATATCAACCACGTTAGAAAGAATTATTCTCGACAATAGCAAATGCATCGTTTATAAATTATTACTCCAAGAAATATTAAGCAAACAAGGACTGCTAGCATTAACAGCAATACTTCATAACCATCTCCAAACGTTGATCTTGTTGTCATGTCTTGATGCGTGGTGTAAATTTTCCAGTCTGACTGAGTGCTGACCAAGTTAAAACTTTCATATTTTATGAAATACATTCCTCCTTAGTTTTCTTTGTTACGAATTTATCAAATTTAACGATGAAACTTAACACTTATCTAGAAGTAACCTCCTTTAACATAATATAACCGTTTGATATTTCTGTTGTCGAATTTTGATTTTTTCTCTCCAAAATATGAGATATTCACTGTGAACGAACCAAAGTTTTCTTTCATATCAAGTATCATCCACAAGACTGTTATCACGTTTATTAGAACCTGAGCTTAGTTATTAAAATATGTGCAGGTATTTCTAGTAATATAAATATGTTACATTGCCGGGAATCCTCGCATCGATTATAATACAATCTATCCATTTACATTATTCCTTTTGAACATTCTTTGCAAATGTTTTCAAACATGCTAATAATAATGTTGTTAAATATATTGAAGCCATTGCCCTTTACAAGCGTGTATTCAATACAATCTTACAGGAATCTAGGTCTTTCAGAGTGTTTCTTTTCATATAACTGGCGCTTAATGAGTTCAATTGTGTTAATTTAACAATCATTTTCACGGCCTCGGAATTCGGAGAATGTAATTATCTGGAACCTGTGAAGTAATCGATTCGTTAACATTGACATACTAAATCATGATTGTAATTCTGTAGAAAATAAAAATCTGGAAAAGCCGATAAGCTTCCGTCTAGCAAGTAAAATACCTTTGGTTCTATAGAACAGTTTCACATATACAAGGTATATTATAGCTTTATAGATGAATCAATTATACTGATATATCCACAGATACTTTGTACAACATAAACTTGTTGCTATCAAAGTTGTTTCGAAAAGTATATTTCAATGTCATAGCTACAGTAAAAATAATAAATACCTAAAAATGATATTGCTTTTTAAAATCTGAACTTTATGAAGTTTGAAATTGTCTTGTTAAGCATTAAGAGCTGTACAAAAAGTTGCATTAAAAATAAAAATAAATAAAAACCATGTTATGCTGCATTGTTTTTCAGTTGAATAGTATAGAGATGATTTAGATAGATCCAAAATGACAGGTTATCATAGTCCCAAATTAGTTAAAACGTGACTTTTCTCGAGATAGTTATTTTTTAATAATTGAAAATTCTATTATTTTTATCACATGGCATATTAATTTCTATAGCTCTTTTTGTAAATTGATAAAAACCTCAATATTCACCCTAATCCATTTCGTTGATGCTTTACTTTGTTGTGTTCTGAATATAATAAAATGTGTTGCAACTAAACCTTCTTGGTTTGTTTGTAAACGTTTCCTTGATGTCCTTTTTTAACAATTTCTAAATAATGTTCAATGAATCTTTAAACTTAAGTATCTTAGTATTATGATATTTGTGTATATTTGAGAGCTCGATATATCACAGAGTCTCCTCTTGCCTTTTCCAAAATTGCTTATCACTATTATAAACACGCAGATCGTGAAAATATTTTCCGAATTTTCCAATTACGAAGATGTCCCATCTGAGAATAAAATAATACTCAGTAGATTCAATGAAATGTTCAGAACTAATAGAATAGAAACTGGTTATTCCATATTGATAAGGATCTTCCATATTATATTGACAAAAAGACAGATGCGCGACATTATAGACATTAATTACACCCTATTTGTATTCATGACCATGAAATGAGACAGTTCCAATTATGTCATTTCCGAGACTTCAAGACAACAGTTGTTTTTGTGATAGAGTATCTGCATGCAAGACGAAAAGAGAACAAGAAGAAAGTTTTATTTGGAAAAGAATGACTCTACGCTTCGAATGTGAAAAAGAAAGAGGCTGATTCAAGAAATGTTGTGGAAGAAATTGATCATCCAAGTGCAAATATGGTTCATAATACCGGGAATATAAATTGACAATATCCCTGATATTACCATGTATGTTTATCAATTAATAAAAATACAATGTAATATTAAATTGACATTATAGCCATCTGAGGGTATATAGGAAAGAACAGGTGAAAGTCAATTTTCCCATAACTCCTTTCAATTCGATAATTGACAATACAGTCATCTTTAATGTTACATTGCTTTGTTTTATTGAAAAAAGGTTTTTCATTATGTACTTGAGTTAAAATTCTTTATCATCTTTTGATCCAAATGTTTTGTCCAAATATTTATTATCATGAGGCTGATCTATACACAACATACACAGTAGGTATATCAAACATTTATTTTTTCAACATATTATATAATTTGCTGATTCTCCAATATCACTGCATCATAATAATACGTACAGTCATATGCTATATTTTATTTCATACTAAAACATGTACTAATAATCGTGTTACTATAATCAATCTAGTAAAATCAATACTAAACAACCTCAGCAAGGAAGTGAAATGGCATTATTTAAATTAACAAAGATATTATATAATAAGCATTTAATTTATATAATTCAAATTCAAAACTTGAATTAAACATAATAGTAAAATATTATGCGAGTTCCACTTATGATAAAGACTGATTCACAGAGAGAAAAAACATTTTCGTTAAAGAAAGCTAAAGGTATGTAATTGGTTTCGTAATTCTTAAATGTAGGAATGTGCATGTGTAAGAAATGCTTGTTCTGACAAAAAAATGCTCCAATTAAGTAAAACATATAAAATTCGAGATTGTAATTATATAATTATGAACAACTCAAACGCACAATAATTCAACCAAGAAGGCAAGTTATTACAACGCATAAACGATAAACAAAATATTTTCCAGCTTATTCTGTCAATATTGTTTTATATTTTTTATTATTAAGACTTTAAAGATGTATTTTCATTCTTTAACATCTTCTTTCAAATCATTATTCACAATGCATTTAACTATTCAAATAACGTTCATTGTGAAATGGTTAATATTAACACGCCCTGTTTAAGCATTTAGCCATGTTATATATAGGAAACATGTTTGCACTAAACGCTAGCATGATCAATGTATTTGTAAACCAGGAAAAGACGCACCAAGGTATCTGCTCTCATCATCACAATTATTCATCTCAAACAAAAGGTCCCTATTGTTCGATTGAAACTAATTATTGTCAAGGATATGAGATTGACATGGTAACTCCTTGGTCTATATAGCGACATAATTTTCTCACAGATCGTTGTTTGTGCTATCTCTGTTCTAACTTAAGAATGATCTTAATGCTGTGGAATCATTAAATATTTTGTTAATTCTATCTGTTATCTAAAGGCTTTTGGCTTTCACAATAGCTTTAGAGCCTTTTATGAAACTCGAATCACAATTTCATATTAATTCACTTATCCCCGATAATATTTCAGCATTTATATAAATTAGACGTTTTTTCAATCTCTATCGATACATAACTTTAAAGCTTATTTTTTCCTTTCCTATTATCAAGAAGCGCCTTTTCTTCATAGTTTGCCAAACGTTCTTAGGTTTAATTTTTAGTTTAAAGCTATGCACTTGTTTCAAACTGACGTGATCATTTCACAATCTGAAGCCATTCTTTCATCGTCTTCTTCAGGAGGTCTTTGCGATTTCTTTCTCTGTCTTCTTTTATGATCTCGTCGCCTCCTTGGACGTGGATCGAGAGCTAGATTTTCTAACCTATCCTGGAGGCGGGAAGCATATTTTATATTAAAGCTTTGCAAATAATGCCATGATAAAAAAAAATAAACGCTTGTTAATAGTAATTATATAGATACAACCAACTGTGATTATTTCAAGGACAGATAATAACTAATAAGGCAGATAATCTTGTAGATGAGTAAACACAAATAACTATATATTGGCCTCAAATGTGAATTTTATCTTTCCACTTACTCTTCTCTTACTTTAAAAGATATAACGTCTATATTGTACCATCACACATTCTTCCTTTTGTTAAGAAGCTGCTTAAAAATTCTATTAATTATTTTAAGTTTTACCTGTTAAGTTAACATATATTGATTGGTATTTAATATTATTTCAATAAATTTACCTTTTCTACAAGATGTGTAGATGCGTTAGACTCTACAGACCTGTCTTCAATTTCATCAAAACCATGCGCAGTTAGCGTTCGTTTCTTTTTCTTGCTTTTGAAAATATTTCGCACCTTTAAAAATGTATAAAAATTTATAAATTGAAAAAAAGAGAACTGATAAAACATTTGTTCATTGCGCAGTTATAGTGACGTTGAAACTTAATCTTATACATTTTCCTTCTCTTTTTTAATAATTCTAAGTAAAGAAAAAAGTAGAAAAAATACGTTCAATATTTCAATAAAAGATATTTTTCTTCAGATGTGTTTTTGTACGAAGCCTATAATGAACAGCTTGATGCATAGATTTTATACTTGTAAAATTATGATTACATTATCCAAGGACAAACAATGCATTACCTCTTCATTCAGCAGTAAATAAAAGACAAAGAAGAAAGATCCCTGAAAGAAACGAATGATTAATTATTTAATATTATCAAATATAATTTTTTTTATTACATATCACTACATAATTTTATTACAAGTATCAATCAAATTAGCTGGGCTCGGACGCAATAAGTAAAGAAATGACCATTGCTTATTTGTACGTAATCGTCACGGGCTGATTTGGAATATTTCCAGTTGCCAAAGTTATTGGGGTTTAAGCACTAGATTAATTCTAGACATAGTAGAGATTAAATTTAACCAGGAGTCATTGAATGTTCTAGTTGCAGAGAACATTGCAATGTTAAAGACTTCATCTTCTTTATAAGATTTTATAGCTGTTTTTTTATCTGTCGTAAAAACACGTTTCTCATGTTGGTCATGTAGAAGTTAACACAAGTATAAATTGCTAAAAGTCATTGTTAATTTTTTATTTTCTCGGAATATAGTATACTGTAAAACTATTACAATCGTTTCCTAACTCTTTGGTGTGTTCATTAATGAATTAATAGCTCTGTACATCTTTAATGACTGCAAATCGTCGGACTGAATGAACAAGGCTACGGACTAATTTCAGAAACAAACGTGCTTCAGTTTGACTACCACTCCTAATCAATGACCAAATTCCAATATATTCACTGAACATTATACAAGAATAAAGGCCTTACACTAAAGGCCTATTTACAAGTGTTGACATAAAAAAAACCTGGACGGATATATATGTTTGCCAATAAGAATAAAAAGCAATCATTTTACTTTATAATGACATAGAACAAGTTAGTTTGTGTAACGTTGTTTTTGAAAATATTTAGTCATTCGGAAATGCACGCTGTGTAGAGCATTGTCAATAAAACGAACAGTGACTTTTCGAACTGCAGCATTTTTTGCTACAAATGAACATTAAAATACGAATAAAAGAAATTCTATCGGACTGTTCCATATTTTATCAATGCTTTTATATTTCATCCATAGTAACACATTTATGTCTTGTCATTTAATTATGTTATTGTAGCTTTACGAAGTAGATTAATCAAAACAGGATCATATTTATTGAATCGGCTATGTGAAACAAATCGGCAACGGGGGAAATATCCAAAATCAGCCTGGGACGATTACACACACATCATATTAAGATTGTTGTAAAAGGGAGATCACTCATGAGTTATGATATGAAAATGTTGAAAATCGCCACACTCGTGGTTCATGAAATTATAGAAACTGTAACATTTCTCACACCCTGTCCCTTGCACTGGACTAAGTAATATTCAATGCTAAAACTTCTATGATCAATTATCAAGCAAAATATGGCAGTACTGTGATGAACAATAAAGTCTTTAATGTACTAACTTGTAATTTTACATTATTAGATATATTATCGGTTTTAAAATAAATTACACGAACTCTCACGGGCTTTTCAAGTATAATTATTATTTTTAGCCAGAACTATTTATCACAGGGTAAAAGTCTTAAATATTTTAGCTGTTTTAAAAAAAAATATTTTAGCTTTTTTTAAACACTAGATTCTATATCATGTTTTGGTAAAATTTCAAACCTGCCCCTTTGATACGTCGACAGTATTTAGAAACAAATACCCCACGTATATTTATATAGATATATCTTTCACGTTAGGCATGAAATACAAATCCTACCTGAAGGCAATTAAAGAGTCCAAATATATATTTGACAATTCTATCTGACATTCGCAATGATATAAATGCAAATGACCAAACGACTGTTATAAGTATAATTTGTGTCCATAATGCTTTCATCAGAAGTCTGAAATTTAAAATTAATATATCAAGTAAACTTATGTTTCCAGATATATTGTAAATATAAAATTAGAAACGGGAAAGCTATTTTTGTCCTTTTACAACGTTACAGTATATAATTTAATTAAAATCCTTAGTAAATGTTATTGATAAAATCAATTTTATCGCAAGCAAAGCTACAATATGAAAATTGGCCACATATTTTAAAGTTTTGTAAAACAAAAACAAAATTACCGAATTATATGCAATTTATACAAATTTTATAAAACATAAGACTTACATTATAGATTTGTTACTCTTCTCAGATTTTGTATATGAATTTTCATTATGTTCTTTTGCAGTAAAAATCAAAACCATAATAGATACCTGCAATATACATTAACAGTTAGAAATTAATTTGAGTAAATACCAAATAATTTGAGTAAATACCAGAAAAAAAACAACAAAACAAACCCCCAAAAAACACCAACAACAGATTGTCTTTGCAGAAGAAACACCACCATATCTGATACGTTATTAACATGATCTATCTTATTCACAAAGTATATGCACGATAAGGGGAGTTATTCTTGAAAGTGTTAGTTTTTTTTTAATTTCTGGTCCCTGGCACACATAACAGACTTTTGATACACTTAGATTGTAGCCTTTACTTTAAGTCAGTTAAAGTATCTTAAAAACACAATGTAACTTTCTTATTTCTATCATAGGTGCAAGAAGAAAAGTTAGAATTTCCATCTTTAATATTTAATAAACATATTGTAAAGTACACATACAGCTATAATACCAAGGGCTGGTCCTACAAACAACCATAAGTTTCCCCAAGATATCCAACACCTGTAAAATAATTAAAGATCTTGTCATGTACCACAAAGATTTCCATCCAAAAATCTCAGAAATCATATATATTTGAAATTTTTAACATAGGACTTAAAGTTTTTTTTCTAAAGTATTGCACTTTAAATTTGTCTCTTAAACATGGGTAAAATTCACGTGGGATTAGTAATCGGTCACTTGCTTAGCAACTGATAACTACTAGTTATTTATCCAGAAATATTGACAAGGTTAATCGACCGCCGGGATTTGACTTAAAATGTGTTAAAGTCGGTGTAAAACGAACAAAGAAAATTTTTAATTATAGATAAAAAATCATCTCTCGGTTGAATAACTGATTTCATTATTAAAGCAGACATATCGCTGTATGTTGTAAGTAAGTTCCCGTGTATATCTAATTATAAATAATAAGCATGTTTCCATCTGCAATTTTACTTACATATCTTTGGCATAATAATGCTGACCTTGAGATCCAACAAAAGCACCGACTAAAACAGCAGGTATTACTGAAATAATGTTAAATATTTATACTCAAACGTCTGAAGTTCTTCTGAATTATAATAATGTTATTCCGACATGACAATGTGGATTTACTTCAATTTTAACCCTTACACGATACATATCTTAAATGAAATTTTCCATTTGTCCATCTTAATTTGGACATAACCATCATTATTTGTAGGGAGATTTTCACTCAATATCAAACATTGTAGAATATTATCAGACAACCGCAAGCGTACTAAGTGTTAAAATGAATGTTACAATCTTTAATGATCAGTTGATTGTATCTTTTTAGTACTTAATCAATAAAGAAGAATGTTAATTATCTTTTGCACCGAAGAATTCTTTAAATTCAATTTTATAATAATTTTCACATTATTCCATGCATTGAAAGTAAGCCTATGCATCGTTTTCCACAACAATTGCAAGACTTTGTTATCAATGTTTTATTTCATTTGATTGCACATCAACCAGAAACGGTTACATCTCCTTCATTCAATAGTCTTATATGAAATACTTTCATCATACATATTGCTCAGCACAAACCGAAAGGAATAGTATGATTCATGTACATGTATAACTATATAAAAATGACTTTAGAGTTATAAGACTTGTATACTAGAATAAATGAGCCACGTCATGACAAAACCAACATAGTGGGTTTGCGACGAGCATGGATCCAGACCAGCCTGCGCATCCGCGCAGTCTGATCAGGACTCATGCTGTTCGCTTACAAACCCTATAACAAGTAGTGAAACTGATTGCGAACAGCATGGATCCTGGTCAGACTGCTTGGAGGCGCAGGCTGGTCTGGATCCATGCTGGACGCAAACCCACTATATATATGTTGGTTTTGTCATGACGCGGATGAAATGATGTTGACTTACTCCAGCCTAGGATGTAATATCTGACTAGTGAACCTTCGTTGTGGCCATCATGTGCATGTGACGAGTATGTTATAACAATGTATAAATTAAATGCTTCATTCATTAACCAGGAGAAGTTGGCCAAGAAAAAATAGTGCAAGCATACTGCAAATATTTGGCACACTATCTGCAAACAGAAAAGAGTATAACATTTATTTGGATCATTTTTTTTAAAGATAAACATTCTTAGCATTTCCGATATGCCAGACAATATGAATAAATATGCTGTTCATATTGTAAACTTGTACAAATAAATGCATCTTACTATAACATATAAACTAGAGTAATTTGTAATAGTTAATGTGATGTCTTACACATAAAAAACTGAACTGGTGATACCATAATAACCTTTTAACTGTCGAAATCTTTATTAACTTTTGCCACTAGTATAGAGCAAAGTCAATCTACCCTTTCTTGCAGTCTTACAAAACTCCTTTATATTGGCATTGATATCAAAACCCCTTAAAATTTGAATGACCTATTCCACATACAAAGCTTGACAAATTTATTATACAAACTCAGCAGGTCACGTGATAATGTTATCACAAGCATTTTAAAGCGGATAATTATTTTAACATAAAATTGGGTAATTTACCGTATGGTCATACTGGTCAATGCCAATCATGAAGATAAGTTGTCCACATACAACCGACATACCGAGATTTTTGTGCAGGGATGCTGTGCTTGATGCAGTTCTGTAATATAGAAAAGTTAATATTTTATAATAATACCAATAGTCTTTAATGTCATATATTTATATATATTTTCATGAACACATTTGCAAAAAGAATTTTCGGTTTTAAAATATGTATTTTGGGATGCTGTGCTTGATGTTTATCTAAAATTTAGGAAAAGTTTATATTGATGATAATAAAAATAGTCTTTAATTTCATAGTTTTATCTATATTTTCGGAAGGATTGTTATACATATGCAGCATAATTTTCGGTTTTGACAAATCTTAATAATTTCCACCAACTGATGTAATAATGTAGATAATATACAAACAAATGAGAAATAAATATGTAAAGAAAGATCCATTATATGCACAATTTACTGTACTTAAAACAATATATTATATCAGCTTACTTATAATATACATGAAGTAAACAAGTGGTAAGACACAATGTCGCTGATGCGCAGCAGCCGATATAGGAAGCGAAGTTCATCAATATAGGCCTCACCTCCCCTTTGTTCCACTGAAATATCGCCAAATAACGTGTAATAAGAAATTATTTGACTTTTTTTCACCCGTGGGTATAGTAGCGAAATTGACAAGTATACCGCTAATTATAAGTATTTGTTAATTTAATATTAATTTTATTAACTATTTTTGTTCCTTTACCGTACTGATTTAAAGTTATTAACGTGATTTTTAAGCAACTTTTCGTTGTCTCTATACTGTAAAGGGAGTTAACTTTTTTTTGCTAGTATTCATAGTGCTGTAAAAGTTAATTCCCATTTTACATATAGAAATTATATCGAACATTTTTAATGAACTTCTTACATTCTAAACAAAACAAAAAACATACATTGTCGTTGTACATATCAGTTGTTATGGCAAAAAATCCGGTAACTGAGCACGCGCAAACACCTTCAGTCCCCTTATCCTCCTTCAGCTCACAACCGTCTCGTGTCCAGCGCCACTTCGTTATTCTTCAATAAATGAGCCGCGTCACGACAAAACCAACATAGTGCATTTGCGACCAGCATGGATCCAGACCAGTCTGCGCATCCGCGCAGTCTGATCAGGATCCATGCTGTTCGCTATCAGTTTCTCTACTTGTTATAGGGTCTGTAAGCGAACAGCATGGATCCTGATCAGACTGCTCGGAGGCGCAGGCTTGTCTGGACCCATGCTGGTTGGAAACCTATTATGTTGGTTTTGTCGTGACGCGGCTCAATACATAATAATTGTAAGATTGCAATAAAACAACATCAATCAAGGTTGATTTCCATATGTTGTAGACAGTTAAAATCTTGCCAAGGCATGTAACAAAGCAAATCTTTCCTAGACACTCTGCCCAACCAATATGTGAAAAAGCAATATACCGCTCAATAAATACATCTCCATTCTTAAATAATGAAAAGTGTTGGTAGAAGTAGGATGTATCGTTGGGTTCTTTCCTAACTTATATTATAATACTATGTTGTTACCGCAACATTAAGATAATAATGACTGTAATATACAATATTCACGCTGAACGACATGCATTCGCTTCTCTGGACGGCTTGCCTGTTTTTTTATTGAACAAAAATCTATTTTAACGGACAAATTTATTTTACCCATTCATTACCTTAATTCGAGTAAAATGTGATAAATTAATAACTGCATTAATATGTAACTGTTAAATTTATTGTTGTAAATTGTAATAGAAGGGATGTAAAACTTGGTAAATAGCTACGAATAACATACTTTCCAGCAAATGTTGTCCCGTGTTCGAGCCGTACACACTCTGGGTTAGATATGTTAAATGTCTGAAATAAACAAGCTTATTGTAATAGTACAATGTAGAAAAGTGAAAAAACTATATTTTACTGTATCATAATGAGTTATTATACTAATATAGCAAATAAAAACGTATGATTGTCTAAGAAATAACCAAGGGCATATTGATTAATATGATTGAAATATAAAGTAAAGTTATTGATCGTAAGACTCTACATACAAAGAAAAAAGAATATATATAATATATAATATTGACTACTTTATGAATTTAATCTATTACCGTAGGAAATGTGCTATGATGTAACTGGTGAAAAGCGATGGCCATTTGGTAATAAGTGATGTTTAATGATATATATATTATTTTACTTCAAAAATCGAATTGACCATAACCATGGATAGTAAAACAAGGGAAGATAATACAAAACATTCTCATGAAATGATAAGTCTAAGAGTTGTTTCTCTTTTCTGTTTATAGATGACATTGCTGCTTATTATCAGCTTTTGTTTTTCTATTTTGGTTTAACACAGTCATGATTTTAACTTGTTGCACTTACTACTGTTAAGATACCGAAACAGTAAAGCGTGAATGGTTTTGACATCGTATTTACTACTATATTGTGCTGTATGTAAATAAACATAATGAAAAGTAGGACGTCTGCGGTCTAAGAGCAGATAAGAGCATATTCCAAAAGCAAGGTTAACAAATGGTAAAATATGTATATAAATAAACGTTTACTTACATTCAGATATGGCAGGGTAAATTCCAAGGGCGAGGTAAGATTGCTAGAAATATCAAGATGTCCGGTGTGCAAAAACATTGCTATTATAGGCGTGTTCAGATTATCTTCCTTTGCCTTCTTACCAGTACTTGAAAAGATAAAAAAAACGTTTCATGCAATAACCAGTCAGGCTGGACTGTTCAGTTTGTTTTGAAATTTAAAGTTACTTCTTACTGTATCACTGAAAGAGATGCTAATTGGGAAAATAAATTTGAATATGTCTGTTTGGAATATCTTACATAATGGACATTATCAATTCAGCATTTATAGCATTTATAAAAATTACCACAAGTCATTTTGTGTCCACCTCTATCAGTTTTAAGATAATAATTTTGAGGAATACTTTTAGCATTAAATCCTTAAAACATGTTGATTTCATATACATTGTATTGTAATATAGAATGATCATGGCGTCGATAGAGATTATCTTATATATACTTACGCTCGTAAGTCATGATTTGGTAGCATAGCTGTCATCCCAAATACTCTTAAACCTGCAGTCTTTACAAATGCTGTCGGAAACATAAAATACAAATACTTTATATACAAACAATTTATATACAAACATTTTTTCTTCCAAACATAAGTACAATATATAAAGCAACGGTTTGATAACCAAAGATAAACATGGACCATTGGTTCGATACGTTTTGGTATGTTTCGGAGCTTTTTGGAACCTAATATATGAATCAAGCGTCTGTAAGACCAGGAAACAGCAAACACCACGTGCACATCCTTCTTATACATTTCCCACGGAAAGTGGCGGAGTTTGCCGAATTCAAACGAATTTCTGTTGATAAATTCTTACACAAATTTTCCAAAGTATCCGTAAATGATCAATGATCAATGAAAAAAAAAATATTTATAAATTCGTTGTAAATATTTCTGACAGGTTATATTGCCGAAGATAAACGGCCTAGCGGCTCGGGTCATATTTCCAAACAACCGTTTATATAAAACCATTTATTACATGCTTTTCGGTGGTTTATAGAAATATATCAGTGACATAAAACTGGTAATTTCACTGTTTGAAACAGTGAAATTACCACTTTGATAATTTCACTGTTTTGAATTTAAGCCCCTTACGTTGTTTCAGTGAAATACCAGCGTGCACAGTACTGGGTACCAACTTAATGACGTGACGTCGTAAATGATGTCACGTTGTATTATTATTTGGCGCGCTTTTCGTTCAGTATTAGGTGAAAACGTTTCTTTGCATGTAATAAAAAGAAAATTTGTTTAGTTTAGTGTAAGATCGAAATATATTTCACCTTGTGAACACCAAAAGTTCATATTTCACTCGTGGCTGCGCCACTCGTGAAATATACCTTTTGGTGCTCACTCGGTGAAATATATTCCAATCGTACACTGAACTAAACAAATATCCTCTATATAACCTGTCAAAAATCATTATAACTAATGATATAAACGTCAATGTTTTCTGAAGAAGACATAATGGCGAAAGCTTAGAAAAGCATTTGTTTTTATTGAACTAATATTAAATGATCAATACAATCTCCTGTTTTAATTAAGCGGATACATTTAATAGTTTGGATAAAGAAACTGTCGGATATGACTTTAAAAGCTAATGAGGAACTCATTCAATTACTTCCGATTAACGTTTAGCATGTTAACAATCATATATGAGATAACTGTGTACATATAATAGCAGGATAGAGTGAGCAAGTATTAAAAGTAAATCAACCCCTAATTGCAAGGGAATATATATCCCTTGTCAGTACTGGAAAAAGTTAATGTATCAAATTATATAACTCTATAATATTTTAGATCTCTTCTTTGACCGCTTATTTGAATTACAATTTATTCTACAACAAACATGTTTTCTTTTATTTCTTTCACTTATCTTTCAATTCAAATTGAACAGATGAGGTTCATATAGGGAGGTATGCCTTGTTCAGTTAACAAATTGTTGATCATAATACGTACACGGCCATTCTGATTCATTTGTTGCTAACAAAAGTGTAGATGGCATTTCCACGTTTCCATTTTTCAACTGGATCCCGGCAGCGCGGTCTCTTTCAGAAGGAAATTTTGAACCTTTGAATGTCTGAACCCATTGCACTTGTGCGCTTACCTCTAAAATACAAGGAATTGTAAAGACTTATGATACACAAAGAGCGGTTTTATTTTCTGTTTACATTTTTATAAATCGACCCATAGTTTAATTCATGAAATAATTGACATTTTTATCCAACGAGTAGAAAACGACCGTGAGCCTTTTTTAAAACTACCCAATGTCCCACACGCTTATATAATGTACATTTTTTTTGAATTACTACTTGCTAATTGTTAGCAATAATATTGGGCTAAGGATCAATTTAACTAACAAGAGTCAAATGCAACCCAATGATAAATGATTGTATACATCAAAATTAAAGCATACCTATTTTCGGACGGACTGTGTTTAAATAAGCGTCCTCATAACCTATTGTGCCACCTATATGTCCGTCAACCACGTGATTTTGTAAACTACGGGACATCACGTGGGCAAAAGTCTCTAGTACTTTCAATAGATTGTCACCTTCTGTCCCCGGAGGTTGTGTCGCATTCCAACCATAACCATGCTTCTCACTTAACAGATTGTCAACAATATTTGCCACTTTCTGTTAATGAAAAATTATCGTTTTATATTATGATTTGATTATCAAACTTTGCAAAACTACAATGATTTTTCCTTATTTTTTATCTTATTTTGAATTTCTTTAAACATTTTTGGGGATTATGGTAAGGTGAACTTTTACAATTGGTGTTAGGTAATATTTTTTAAACAATTAACGGTGCTATCAAAGACTTCATTTTGCTAACAATACATTGCAATATGCTTTAACTGAAATGTTTTAATAAGGAACTTATTACCAATATTTATGTTTTGCCAAAAACAATAAGGTCAGTTACTGGTAATGACGTCATTTAAACATTACTATGTTCTGAACTATGGTACATCGCAAGTATTACACCATAGTATTAGTTATCAAAACACAATAATAAAATACTAGCATCTATGAATTCCTTTGTTTCGTCTAAAGTAGGAAATCTCCCAAGTGCTCTGGCATAAGTTTGATTTCCGTCTGTCCATTGGTTTACTTGTAACACTATCACATTAGCCTGAGTGTTGACCAGCATGGCCAGTAAGTCAATCACCGTGGCGACATCGACAGGGTTACCATACGCATTAGATTTAGTGTGGGTGACAAGACCCTCTCCAAGATCTAACAACATTCTCTGGTCTATATAATCGGCTAGTAAATGTTTCTGGAACTGAACAAGATGACTTTGTTTTAACCATTTTAGACAATATAATACTGGTTCAATATACTAGTATGTATTAAAGAATTTTATAAACAAAGCGTGAAACTGTGTAATATAATTTATACTTTTAAAGCACTTGTATATATTCAATTACTCTTATATATGTTTTATAATGTTGTGGCGTTTTTAAACGTACTTTATATTTCAGTTTTCTAAGGTCAGTTGAGATGCAGTTATCAATGTTAGCTTTACCCCATTCACCTTCATTCTCGTCTGTTACAAAACATGGTCTTGTCCCTATTGCTGTAATGAAGCAGATGACAATGATAATAATAAATTGATTTTGAATGACTGTTAAAATTAGTTTGTTTTCTTTTATTAATTGGAGTAAGTACTAGCTAATGAACATATGATTGCAGATGAAATAATGAACATTGCGCACAGAAAAGCTTTAATTATGTATATCAGTATAGTCATGTAGTTATCACCTTGATTGTTCATTATAAAATGATTGAGATAAGGGTTAAAATACATAAATATTTTGAACGAGACTTTAATTGGCGAATATCAGATTTGTTTAAACCATCTGATAAAATGGTGGACTCTTCTGTGTGGAAGACCTGGGGAAGTAATATGCCACAGGTTAAGCTGGATAATTATAATATGGCCTTTCAAAAAATCGAGCAAGGACAATTCCAAAGATAGAAGCTGCACAAATCCATTGCAAAAATGCAAAATGTTATAATACCATCGTAGTCTTCAGCAAAATTTAAAACAAAACAACAAAACCAATCCAGAAAGAATATATATACCGGTAGAGTTCACATCAATATCTTTACTAAGTACATCTTTAGGACACTGTACCGATATTGTGTTCTTTGCCGGTGTTCTTGTCCATCTGATGTTCTCCACTATTTGTTCATTACACTGAGCACCTGAACAATTAAAAAGAACATGTGTGTCATTTAGAAATGAAATGAGTGAATGACATTTTCAAAATTAATATCATGTTATGTTGTTACTTTTTTCAAAAGCAACGTTCGATTGTAAGGTAAGAAAGTTTTAGTGTTTTTTACGAAGAAAGGGATATCACGACGACCTTACAGCGACCATGGTGTTGCTTATGAGATTCAATGGCGACCTTTTCGTTTATACGGAGTTTTTGTTGATGATCTTGTACTCTCTCACATCACTAGCTTCCACAGCATGCAAAGTGCTGTATCTGCTTCTGAAAGACGTTCATTTGTTGTTATTTAAAACGCGAAAGTAGCGCAGTGGTATCTTTGAGAAGGCCATTCATTCTCCTTGCAATGCCACTGACAACCAAAGAGTGCGCAGCTGCGGAGATCCTGTGGAGTTGTGGAAGACCATACCACGCTACTAAGGCATTAAAAGGGATCTTACTGTGCAGCTATGGCAACCACATTGCACCTTAAACAGCTTTACCTAAACCACTTTGTCACAAGGCCACATGCCACCAATAGAGAATGAGTGTTTGTCAGTGCCATCTGATCATGGTCTGCATTTAAGCTTTTCAGTCACTACTTGTTTTAAAAATTACACAAAATGAATGCTTTACTTAATATCTAAAGACTGATAAAAAATTAATTTGGCTGAATTACCAGTTATTCTTCGTTTTTTCAAAAGTGATCTATCAGAAACGCAAATCATTAGTCAGTGTTCCATAATTGTGTGGCGGTGTCGTAAATGCAAATGTTACTTCCCGGAAAGTAATAAAAAGTAAATGGTATTAATACATAACCTTAACAAAATGTAATTATACAGTAACCTACCAATTGTATCACTACAATGTTTATTACAGGTTATACCAATCTCATCCTCTGTAAAACAATCTACAGGTTCTAAAATGTAAGATGATAAGATTAGTTAGAAATAAGAAAAATTGTTAAGGCGAATTTGCAAATTTAAGATTCTTACAAAAACGGAGTATTTGATTATGGAAGCACGCTCACAAATTACTTCAAATTACTTCTCTGCAGCACTAAAATTTCACTTTTATTTCTTTTATAATATCCAAGAGGGAACTTACGCGTACGTTTGTTTGTTAATTAATGTCTGAAACAGGCAATGCATTTCTGTATTCAATACTATCTGTTAACGTTCTTAATTTTAAAATGTTCTTTTTTTCTTGCAAGTACTTGCAAAAATGCAATTAATGTTCTATAAAAAGCAAAACAATGCATTGACCTCATAACTACTTTTGAGAACTATGGTTACAACTAGTACAATGTGACTAATAAAACATTTCATACTAACAGAATAATTATACCGCCAGCTACTAACAGGTCAGATACACGATGAAGCAAAGTCAATATTTACTGACACAAATGATAAATCAAGGAAAAACATTACACATATACTGTTAATTCGTACTCACTCAGCACACCCGATGGCCATCGCATCCGCATTGCTCCGCGGGTACCCCGGCGGAATTCCGTCCACTGAACGGCATCCCCGCAGAACATTAGCCCACATGAATGTCCGATGTGATGTATTTCCCCTTTTGTCAACAGAAAACTCCAAATATGAAGATGGGTCAGATCTCCAACAAAAGCTTTTTCTAAGTCATATCCCTTTTCACCTCTTGGTGCCTGCCCGAGGACAAAATCACCACCGAAAGGAATTTCCTTGCCCTTAGAACCTGTACCTGATGACTCGGACATTTTTTCTTTTCCATTTAGATATAATGTCCAACTTCCATCTGTGAAATATTATAAATAGATGGCGTATCATCAAACATAAACAAATGATTCCGCCGATAAGAACATATAAAAGTTAAGTAGATTGCGGACAATGTATATTCAAACATAGTAATGTTAAATTAAATATGTATGTTTAAAACACGAAATCTCAAATGATTGTTTGTTTTAATAACAACGATTTAGAGGTTACAAGTTTCAGAAATTTCAAAACTGACGACAATAAATGTTTAATCTAATGAATCGGGCCATGTACATTCAAAGGTTATTGTGGAAAAATCATCACATGAAATGTTATCTGTCCAGATTTACTTTTTACACGTAATCACTTCACTTGATAATATTCTATATTTTCATAATAAAGTTTAGAATTTGTTCTTTAATTGCTTTGTTTAATTTCCGTAATTTGAAAATATGATTCATAAAAAGCAATAAAAATATTAATCCTCCTTGTTCAAATTATGTTTTTATGTTTGAGAACGCAATATATAATGGAAGATATGACTGTACAAATTTATAACATACGAAGAAGAAAATAATAATTATTCCGAAGTAAACATGTTTAGCCACATCCAAAAATAGTTCTGTTTTTAAATATTATTTTTGAATAGTGAAATTACATACCAGGCACAATAGGTTGATAATGGAATTTACCTTTTGAAGTCCAAGACAGTGCTATGTGCCACCATTTATTTGGGGCAAATGCTAGCCCTGTCCTTATTTCTTGATCCCAAATACGAAAAGTCAAGGCCGGACCACTGCGCATTATGAACACTTGACCATAAGAATCATGCTTATATGACATTATAGTGCCAGGATGTGAGGAATCTGGGACCTGAAATTAGCAAGCATTTCCATATTGTCTTTCTTTTAGTGTCATTGGGATTCAGCCAACACACTTATGATAGTTTTTGCGTCACATGCGAATAATTTAATTGTTTCCTTTGCAGATTCTGTATAGCAAATAATACACGGTATATTGCAAATTATTACTTTTGAATCACTTGCCAATGTTATTCTTCCCTGTCTAATTATGCGTAGCACTTAACTGTGGAATAATAACCCAAGTTTGACACGCAACATTTCTTTTTTTCTCCATATTTTTTTCAGTTTACTAATTCTTTAATAATTACTTTATTCTTTATATCATATTTTGTGTATCCAACAAACTACGTCAAATATACAAACACAATTTAGCCAGTCAGTCGACAATAAGACAGCAGCATTAAGGAGTTAATTACATAAGGTTATCCTTTACAACAAAGGAAAATATCCCCTATAACTGGTTTTCCTTTCCATTTCTGTATGGAATTTGTGTAGAGATGTTTTCTCATCAACAATCAGCCATGCAATGACTGCAATCTAATTGTAAAATACGGTGCTCTATTTCGTCTGAAAAACCTAATGTCACTAGCTGATGTTTTTGTTCATTTCTGCCGAAATCTTAGACAAAATTCATTCTCTTCACTCTGGTAGATCAAGATTATAAAATTTTATGAATCTTTCCATATGCCGCGCTAATGTAAGATTATTATATAAATATAACACTATATTTGTTAAAGAAACCAACAAAGCGGATTTCTATTGATAATTAATAGTTACTTGTCTACTAAATGTTATTGGTATAAAATGAAAATAAGTACCTTTATCCAGAAGGAAACTGTCAATTCATTTAGACTAGGAAAGGCTTTACCCATCAACAATGTATAACGTACTGGGGATTGCTGGGAAAATTCAAGTCGTGAATCTATGGCTGTAGCTGGAACACACAGTATGTATATAATGAACGTTTAAATGTAATATTTTATGGACTCAAACAAGAATAAACAAAGCCAATATATAAGTAAACTTATTATTATAGGAAAAAATTATCATAAACAACGAATCTGGTTTCCAACGCATTGGCTATAAAACAATAGTATATTATTTGAATCTTTAAGAGGAACACTTAACGAACTTTCTACAAATTTATAGAATTGTGCTACATTTTTTTTTAGCAAAAATAAACCACACCCAAAATAATGCTTACACATGCACGTGACAGTATTCCAGTGGAAGCCAGGACCGCAGTCACAGCCATATCCGGTTGGGTGATCTATACAGGTGGGTGGGGTGTAAGTGATTACGTTTTTACATGACTCCGATAACTGTGTCCTTACTCGTACTAAAAGAAATATAAAAAACACTTTCTATCATGAATAAAGAATTTAATTATCTGCTCAATGATTACATGTGAATAGAATTCATTGCTGTGGAATTAATTTCTTTGAGAATCCTTTAACTCAATGAAATTAGAGATTCAAGTATCAGAAAAGTTGTTTCTATATTATTAGATTAAAATTGTAGATGAAAACATTTACAGATCTCAAATCATGATTTTATCTTACTGTTTTAATGTTTGAACTTTTTATTACACCACTTTAGGACATCTAAAATTACTCCTCTAAGAAGAAAATTAGATATTCTTTGAAATTACTTAAATTTCTGGCTTAAAAGAAATAATCAATAACAAGGCCAATCGTCATGTAAAAGAAAGAAATTTGGCAGAAACTTGACATAAAGTTTGACATTAATTTTACCTTCTGCTAAAGTAAGCTTTGTTTTAGATGCCATTCCTTCCCGGGTGTATAAATGCATGATAACAAGAAAACTCCATGCTAAATTTCCTATTACAGACGTCATCGTTCATAGAGTCGTCATTGACTTTAACTAATGTCGCTGCCCCTCAGTTATCAAACATAGTGACTACACATGTCCTTTCCTGAAGAAAATAACAGCAAAATATAGACAGGCATAAAATAACAGTACTTTTTGTACATTAAGAAAAAATATTGGCATGCGTGTGAGCAGTAGACGAAAATCAACTGAAATTCGGTCTATAGAACTAAATTTTAGAAAACACCTTTTTTTTTAATTTAGGCAAAATTCCGATGTTGATTAACAATTTCTGATGTTTTAAACTCTCATTAGACATAACAATATATTGTTGTCGTTTAAAGAATATTAGAAATTTTCCGCTACCAAACATGCATTAAGGAGGTTTGTATGGTGGCTGATTTCTGCCATTTCGCGTCTTCATGTCTCGATTATATGCTCATTTATGATTTCTTCGCCTTCGGCTTTTGAGGGGCGAAGATACGAAGACACGAAATGACAGAAATCAGACAACATAGGTTTTCGCTTTTTCTCTGTATGATAAAATTCCGCTTCGGCTCTTTCTGACATCAAGGAGATGCTTAAAGGGACTCCACTGAGGTTTTTTGACATGATGGGACTGAAAATATTTTTTTCCAGATAAATGTAAGATTTAATGTAGGGTTAGACCACTAATCTTTGTGCAAAATTTCAGATCATTCGCACTCTTCGTTTTTCTAAAATAAGTATTCAAATTGTAACAAAATGACCCAAAATGAAAAGCGTTTAAACACTGTTCACTCAAAACGGGTTAAGAAAAGCATAAAAATACGATTTTCAATTCATTTCAAAGTATATTTCTGAACTATATTAGCATATATTTCTGTTTAAAGTTGTTCCCCAGCTCATTTATGTAAGAATTCTAATGTTATATTTTTAGGGTTTTAAACCTCAGTGGAGTCCCTTTATTATTTTTAATGGAGCATATGTGATGATTCACTTGTTTAATAAATCATCGTTGTGATATCATACAATCAAATATATAAAATTGTAGTTAAGCAATATTTAACAGACTTTATACATTGCAACTCAAGAAGAAAATAAATTTCAATATGCAAATCCACCATTATCTGTCTTTTCATTTTGTTTCGTCAAAAATATCGAACAAACAAAACATGATGATATTGAATTATGATAGTGTATCTAAATATTTGTTCACAGTGTTAATTTGAGTAGAACATTTGTTGTAAAATTCTTTTATATTTACAAATATGTCAAATAATCTATACATCTAAATGTCGCATTAATAATTCATAACACCGAATGAATACAATGTTTTCTTTAATTTGCATGATTCCAGAATATATTTGCATTACCGTAAAATTGAAAACAGACCACTTTTAAGAAACTACGGAAGCGAATAAGTACCACATTGACACTTATTATCTATATATAGATTTGGGGCTGAACATTTGGTTTAAGATTTTTTAATCACTTTAAATGAGTTTTAATACTAGGTTAAATTGTTGGCACACTGTTACTGAAAACCGAACAGTTTGGGAATTTTAATGTTTATGCTGGCGTATATATAGCAAAGATTTGTCAATTTATTATTATGATTAAGTAACATCAAGTATTAAGTTTATGTTTGATAAAACAATAAATAGTTACTTATGTTTACAATTGTGAAATCATTGTGTTAATTTCATTGCCAAATAAATGTTTCGTAGTAATAAGTCTGAACGCTTAGCGGTAACAAACTCTACCAAGATCAGCTGGAACATCCGAACTTGTCGTCTGATCGGGGTCTGCACTGTTTGCCTCTTATTCATTCAGTACATATTTTGAAAGTTTCCCTAAAATGATGAATGGTTTTGTCCAGGTTAAAAGAGGGATACGTCCATTTAAGATATTTCGCAAGGTAAGGGTTGTTTGACAATTCGATTAAGAGTCTGTAAACACCCAGTATTATAAATTATTCATGACGTGAAACACCCATTTATTATCATTACTAATATAAACCACTAGTACAAATAGATTATATCAATTGATATAATTGTTATAACAATAATGAGCTCAAGAAGGTAACAGTACACTTAATTCAATAATCAATTCTAAAGCGGCGCGCTTCAAGATATCAAGTAAAATAAAATATCAAACTAAACAAAAAAATACAGTTAAAGAAATAAAAAGATAGTTTTTTAACAAATGTAGAATGTTCATAATCTACGTAAACTTTATAACAAAGCGATAAAGCATGTAGTTTGGCATTATTTACTATTGTTAACCGTTACTCACAAAGGAAGTGTTTGTTTTCTTTTTCTTTTTCTTTTCTTTTTCATTTTGTTTAAAAGTATATACATGTATGTACTTAATGTGGATCCTAAGAGCCTTAGTGAGATAAAATCACATAATTTGTGCACTTGACTATATTTTTTTTATTCAAATGTGGAATTTTAAAGTTTACATAAAAAATAAAATACAGATCAAGATTCGTGTTGCTTTAGCTCTGACGCCAACAACACACACCAAACATTCAAATTGATATACAGTAGATATATCAGTAATACACGTAAGTAATTCAATTTATTAGATATAGGAATCTTCCTGCACTGTTTCAACAGAAGACAGATCATTAATTTTGAAGCCATTTTCACAATAAAATTGCGATTGGTCAATAGCCACAAAATATACATTACTAGTTATGAAGATGTCTGTCATGTTATGTGACTCAGTTACCGGTTGTAAGCATAAAAATATTACAAACAACTGTTTTCATACGGACATATAACATAAAAGAAATCAAAATTACTTTATTCGAAGAAAAACGGAAATTGCTTCATAAATTTCCGGCAAACGTGTATATAGGTTATATAAACGTCACGATTATCTAATTAAAACCGGCGTTACAAACGTGCAGTATTAAAAAAGCATTATACCTCCTGATATAATGTTTATTATAGCATAAAATCGGCTATTTCCCCCTCTTTTGCCCATGTTATAACGGGGCCAAAACCATGCGTTAACATCACGCGCTCTTGTTATAGCCCTGTTAGGCCACATGTGTCACAAATCACATTCGTCACAAGTTTTTATGAATTTGTGACGAATGTGATCACATTCGTCACAAATGACTTTTGTGACGAATGTGATTGACCAAAATCGGGTTAAAAATGCCAATCACAAACGTCACAAGCAAAAATTGAGAATTTTTAAAACAGGCGAATCACAAATGTCACAAGTTTATTTTTCAATATGTGACAGAAAAAACCTATATAAGGAGCGAGTGAAGCTGTTTTAGTATTCATTCTATTTTTACGATGTTCCGTTTCAAACAAAAGTATTTTAGTTCGACTTTTCCAAGAAAAGGAGAGCTTACCTACTCATTGTCGTTAATATAAGCTAAACGGAATGTTCAGATTTATTTTCGTTTCACTTGTTTCTCCACAACTGAAGCTGTTCACTTAAAAACTTCACATATGTGTATGAGGTGAACGTGAAAGGTCACATCCCAAGTTCCATAACTCTGTCATGTATTTTGACTGAATAGTGTCTCTTTTTCGACTTAGAAAGTCAGTGTTTAGTTTTTGCGTGTAACTTTTATCTCTACAACAACAGAAGATATTGACTTGAAGTCACACACCAAGATTCATAATCTTCCATTTGACTGAATTATTTCCCTTGTTCTGCGTTTAGTTTTTCTTGTAACTAGTACAACCACAAAAGATATTAACACATGTGTTCGGGATGAAAATGTTAGCTAACATACCAATACCCATAAACATTACCCAATTTTTCCAATTATTAACCTCTGTGTTGAGTTTTTTCTGTAACTAGTATCTAAAGATATTCACATGAAACTCGGTATTATGTGTCTCGTATTTGGATGTTATAACACGAAAAAACATGCGTTATCCCTATATTGAAAATGAAAAGCAAAAACATAAATTAGCAATAAAAAGGTTATAAGAACAGGTCTGGTGTGCCTAAATGCGATTTATCACATGTTTGACGTCGCGGGAGTGTAATAAAGCCATTACATATTTTCCATATTACTTAGAGGTTATTATACCGGGCAAGTGTGCCTGAAGGAAGATATCGGCACACTTGGTTAGGTATTGGCCCGAGGGCTTTAGCCCGAGGGCCAATGCGGACCAAGTGTGCCGATATCTTCCTTCAGGCACACTTGCCCTGTATCATAACCTTTTTATTGCATATGTAGACACTCAATTATGTTATTCTTCTAAACAAAAGTTTAATGTTTTATCTCCATACTGTTTTCTAACAAATCGTGTCTATTTTCTTCACATTTTCCGTTCGCCACAAACATTTGTATTTTAAATATCTGCTCATTAAATTTCTATAAAATCATATAAAAATGTGCAGAAATTTAATCTTTTATCTATCCTGTTGCGTGTTATGCTGATAAGTTAACTATAAGTTATATCTTGAGCGCTCCAACGTCAAAACTTGTTTACGTCAACCGGACGTGACGTCATGATATGGATTTTTGGCACACTAGCAAGTGTGCCGATATCTGGCACACTTGCTCAATGCATGCTTATATCGGCACTCTTTTGGGCAATATCAGCACACTTCCTTAGCATTTTTGTTACTATTTATAGTAACAAATGCAATAAACTAGTATAATATCGTTTTGACGTCGACGTCATTTAACGTTAGCGGACGTCGCTTGATTTTACCGCGTTTTATAAGGCAAAATAACAACAATTTTTCGGTTTATCGGCTCCAAAATTTAACCTGTGATATGAATAAAATAATAAAATGCTCGGCAGAGCCTCGCAATTTATTATTTTATCCAACTCGTTTAATAAATTCAATATGAAAAGACACTCATGTAATATCCTCTATATTGGCCTACGAGACCGCTAAAGCCCTCGGGCCAATACCTCTTCTTGGCCAATATTGCATTCAGACACACTAGACCTGTGTAATAACCTATAAATACGCAACGGCAAACACTATAAATAGAAAAAAAATGTGAATTTAAACGTATATGAGTTTTGTCCATGTAATATGACTGTGGTCAGGTGACGTGATGCGCCAAATATCGATATCGGTCCGACTTCCGGTTGGGCCGATATCGATTTCCCACTTCGGGTTGCTAAAAAAACGCGGAAAGATTGACAATTTTATAAGAAAAAATACGTTTAACTGAAATATATCTTTGATAAAAAAGCAAAATTGAAGAAACACTTGAAAAACAATCTCCAAACAGTTAAATAACGCCAAAATATATTAAAAACAAATGTTTGTGAGGAAATGACGTCAACGTCATTAGACGACGTCAAAAGTCCCTCGCTTTTTAAAATAAATTATACATTGTCGCTGAACAATGTTTTCAAACGATTTTTTTAATTCTATAATGAAAACCAAAACATAAATGAGCACATGCAATAAAAAGGTTATAGAACAGGTCTGGTGTGCCTTAATGCGATATGGGTCTACAAGATCGGTATTAGCCCTCGGGCTCTTTTAGTGGGCCAAAATCGAATAAAGGCACATCAGACCTCTGTAATAACCTATAAATATATCCCGCCTCTAAACCAATGAAAATTCGTGAACTTTATTAGCAGTATTATAATTGCGGCTAGTATTGTGCAATGTGAGTTTGCTTTTAGTCTTCTTGGAATCCATGTTGTTATTCATTACTTTATATTCTAGCATAAAACTGCCGTTATAACCATGATTTCGGGTGTTTTTAAACAGGACCAAAAAGTCTCTTTTAACAAGGAGATTCTAGCGCTCATGCGCTGTTAAAACACCTTTTTGATATACGTTTTCCGTGGCACAGCGTCAATACATTGTGGCCCGGACGCTGCTTAACTAAAACGGAAATGACGTCACGGTCACATACAACGCTGACGTTCCCGTGCAATCCGAGGAAAATCAGTGATGTTGCTTGATTGTGTATGGATTGTGTTAGATTTATGCATGCTTTATGCTAGAATAGCGTTAACGAATGATTGTTCCGTGTCATAACAACTGCTGAAACCCTCGGGATACGTTGGGTCGGGTACCAACTAATCCCTTGGGTTTCTACAGATATTTTAACACGAAAAAAGAAACATGCGTTATTCCTATATTATATCAGAGTTCTTTAGTACTGACGGCTCATCTAGGGTTCAATATGGCGCGGTTCATATAGTTATTTTACCAGTAATATCTATAAAGGAAAGGGTTAAATGAGAATCATGAAGGAAGTTGAATAAATAAACTTAAAGAAAACTTAACATTTCTTGTAGAATATGATTGGTCTTGCGAAGCTATAATTACACGAGGTCATTCAAATATCTTGCAAGCAAATTCGCTGAATTAATGTTTACCGCCGACAGCATCATATACTGATTGAAAATTAAACAATTGCAGGATACATTTCGAATAAAGACTCCGGGGAAATAGTCGGTTAAAGCATAAATTATCAGGGCCCATATCACTCAAGGTCACGGCGATAATGCACATGCCCTTTTTGTATTGAAGGTTCCCACACAATTAAAATTAGATATATTTAACATTTGAAGACATGAAATACTTAAGTTATCTGACTGAATATTAAGCAACCAGGGGTCTTAACTTCGGGTAAGTGCCGTCAATATACACATCTCCGCTTGGTATTAGATGTACCCACATAGTTTTGTTTAAATTATTCAGCAGATTTGTTGAAGAATAGGGTTGAATTAATGCTTTTCTATGAACAATAAATGATAATAAATTATGGATCATAACTCTGTATTAAACGGCCAAACGGGAAATACTGATGATGATGATGATGATGATGATGATATGCACATCTTGTTTGTTTGTTTATGTGTTTATCTAAAGTCGCCGCCGGAAAGCCCATATAAGCGACCGTACCCTCAAGTCGGACCAAAATCCTTTAGTGTCCCGTCGAGATTTTTCGAGATGCGCATCTCCTCTTTATATTAAACTAAATTTCGTTGAAATTCCTAGAGCGCAGAAAAGCAATAGTTCTATATACAGTGTTTTATAAATAACAACAACAACAAGGGGCAATAAGTCTGTTTTTAAAAAGAAATGGAGATATGCTGGTTATATGTGCAACTGGTTTGTGAATGAAGGTTCCTACAAAGTTGCAGCATCGATATCCATCCAGAAGTTGCTGAAAAATAGCGTGGAAACGAAATGATTCCATATACAGTGTATAATAACTAATCAATGGCCGGATAGTGCGGAAACTAAATCTGGACTGACAGGCGGACGAACACGCTAAAACAGTCCCATCACTCCCGATTTCATCAGCGGGGGAGGGGATAAAAATGTTTGTAGTTTTAGTTCCAATAATTGATTTCAGTCCTAAAAATTTGTGACGTTTGTGACTCAGTGAAAAAGCATTGAAGAAAACAATATTTATCTCAAATTTGTGACATTTGTGATTTTAAACTCGTGACGAATGTGATTGTCTAAAACATTGGATCACATGCATCACAAAATTTGTGACGAATGTGATCTCATTCTTCACAATTGTGACGAATGTGATTTGTGACACATGTGGCCTTACATCCCAGATAGCATTCTATATGGGACCCATGTGGGGCCCATATGGGCACCTATATGGGTCCCATTTGGGCTGCCCATATGGGCCCCATATAGGAAGTGCAACCGGGTTCCAAATGGGTCCCATCTGGGCAGCCCTTATACTCAATATGGGATTCACATGGGCCCCATCTGGGCAGCCCATGTTCACAATATGGGCCCCATTTGGGCAGCCCTTGTACTAAATATGGGTTTCAAATGGGCAGCCCAGATACTTCCATTATGGGTAAATTTTGAATTCCGGGGTAGATCTATTTTCAATTACTTCAATTATAAGTTTGCTGAACGTTTAGATAGCAACCGCTTGCTACAGAGCATGATTCTTGTACTTGCGTTAAATATTCAAATGATGTTTTAACTCATTCTGTTTCCTGGAACAGACAGATTATGGCACAAAGCCTTTATGGTCATGCAAGAAAACAATACACAATGTATATGCTTTAACAATGTAACTTTATTTAGTAATCTCACTTATGGTAAGTGTATATCATATATATATACAGATTCTCAATACATTCTGTGGACGCCTGATGTCAACAAAGAAACCTTTACTTATGTAAATAAACTTAGAAAAGTGTACAATATAAAAATCCGAGTAAACTGTACATATTTGTAAATCCACAGAATTTCATTTTGACTACATAGTTTTTAATTCAAAAATACAGAAATATTAATTATTATTCAAAAAGTCCTATGTAGTAAATATTACTAATACTTTGGTACACTAAATAAGCAACATGTAATGGAAAACTGTTTATAATGTACGAACAAAATAATTAAAAATGCAGTTTTATAACATTAGATACCTTACAGATCACTATAAGGAAAAATTAAACTTATGCTAGACACTGGTAAAATTTAACAGAAGGTCTTTGGAACTCCAAGAAATATATGTGTATAATGTTTAAATTTCAGTGAATCAACAGTATGATCCCAAATGTCTTTTTAACTTTCTACATAATTCATAGAAAAAGTATTATACATTTACTGTAATTCATTACAAATTTCTATCTACCAATTACTTTCATTTTCAAATGATATAGATCTACATCAATTAATATAAAAAGTTGTTCATTACAACCATGTATTACACTTTGGTATGATAGTGCTGAAGAAAAAAATGTTAAGCAGCTCGTGAAAAGTAACAAATATAATAAAACAAAACCTTGGCACAGTTGTAATACTGTTCATAGATGTGTCAACAAAAATATTATGCAGCTGATGAAAAAAAAATTAATATAATTAACAAAACCTTGGCACGGTTGTAATACTGTTCATAGATGTGTAAACAAAATATTATGCAGCTGCTGAAAAAAAAATTAATATAATTAACAAAACCTTGGCACGGTTGTAATACTGTTTATAGATGTGTGGACAAAATATGCAGCTAATGAAAAGTACCAAATATAATACACAAAAGGTTGGCACTGTTTGTAATTGTCAACAAAATATGCAGCTAATGAAAAGTAACAAAAAGTAATACAAAAAAGGTTGGCACGGTTGTAATACTGTTTATATAGACGTGTTAACAAAATATGCAGCTAAAGTAACAAATATGATACACAAAAGGTTGGCACGGTTGAAATTCTGTTAATAGACGTGTAAACAAAATATGCAGCTAATGAAAAGTAACAAATATAATACACAAAATCTTGGCACATTGAAATACTGTTTATAGACATGTAAACAAAATACGCAGCTGATGAAAAGTAAAAAATAGTTTTGTACAAGTTTGTAAAAATCAATAATAATTAGAATGTGATATTACACAAAGATCAAATTTGTTGTGAAGAAATTCATTAAAAAAATTGTCAGTAAAAATAGTTGGTTTCAGTAATTTCTCCGATATTATCAAAAGTTTTCAACAATAACAACAATAAAGATTACAAGAATCATCATTGTAAAGTATTTCAACTTTATTTTAAAGGTTAATACCATATCAATACATGTGTTCCCTGTTAGTGTCAAGTTTTGACAAGATGTTATAATTGTATTGATCAGTATCAAAAACATTTCCCAAGTATTTAATGTTTTGATTTAAATAGTAACAATGTTTTTTGTTTGTTTGTTTCATTTTACGCCTTTAACATCATATAGCGGGTAGTTTCCTAACCATCCTTTCTGGAGAGTTACACCAGTACAAGACTACCTTCCTCCGTGCAGTAATAATGTTTAATGGAAAAAAAAACAACAGCATATAGACAACAGAAAAACAGCATATAATGTCAACAACAAACATAACATAGCAGCAGAATATACTGACTAGAAGGCAATATTTGACTAGACAGCTATGCTGATGACCTCAAACATTAAAATTAGCAACAAAAAGTATAACAAGATAAACAAATGAGCCGCTAACTGTAGTTCTGACCCTTATCACATTTTAAAAATACCTTGATACATATTGACTTTCAATCAGTGGAATAACTTATATGCAGATGAAGTAAAGGTTTGAAAATGTAAAACAAGTCATTTATTTTATGCTTTTGAGTGTATTACTGATGTATCCGTGAAAAATATATTTGATAATTTCACAGTGAAATGATTAAAATTTCAAACTTTTCTATGACGAGACTACTTTTTAAAGATTTTTATCATCATTCAAATTTTTTGAATTCAATAAATAATATCATGGCTATTCAACGTTGGTTGTCAAACTATTTTTCAGCCCCAAGACTTCCTGTATTTATGAGAAATTGGACTTAAATTCAACTAAAATTGATGTTAACAGTGGGGAAAACAGATTTAATATTAACGTTAATATTGAGGAAATTTCATTAGCATAAAATAAAAAGACACTTTATTGTTTGTTGTGTAAGATGTAATTTAATATCATTGAAGGAACTTTAAAAAACAGTGTTCTCACGAGCGCATAGCCACTCATGAGAATACTGTTTTTAAAGCTCTCTTGATGATATAAAATTTCATCTTACACACAAACAAACAAATATTCTCTATAAATTTGCATTTTTAAATTAAAAACATGTCTAGTCACTTCCTTCATTTTCTTCAGGTAAGGTCTCTGACACTTTGTTTCTTGCTTTCCTTCCCCCATCGCGGTCCGCCCCCCAGCCAGCCACTTTGAAACCTCTATTTCAACATCCTTCCTCGTTGCAGCCTTTGTCGGCAAGTTCCTTTGGACACATTCTACAAAACAAGCATTCTTATCCTTAAAGAATGAAATGAAGGTATTGAAACCATTCAAAGGTCATAAGCCACCTTGTAGCATTTTGAGCATTATAAATTGGAATATAAACTAATTCTGGTATGTTTTACCAAATATAGATGTTTGTTTCCTGGTTTTACATAGCTTTTAACAATATTTCTCTGATATCGCTGCAGTCAGTTGTAAGCTGACATCATCTTATCGGTGTATCAGTAAAGAATGTTAAGGTAAGCAAATAACTTGCTTTACAGGAAGGTGATTTCTGTTTATATTATGCATCACAACACAATGCATGGGATCAAAACCACACAGCATGTATTCTCTCTTATTAATTTCCATAAAAGCTAGTCAAGCATTTTCGTTCATTAAAGCAATACCCGAAGACACAATAACAAGATCTTGGATAATATATCTATTTTGAAGACACCACTTTGCAAATTTGTAAAATATCACTTACTATATAATACATTCAGTATCTAGAGGCCCACAAACTTTTTCTTCCCCTTCAGCCACTTCATATTGTACATTCTTGCCAGTTCATTTGACATGGTTTCTTTCATCAAGCGGTCAACAGTTTCCCGTACATCTGCCATACCAAACATTGAGAGGAACCGCTCCTTAAATAAAGCAGAACAAAAACTTTTTTTAATGTTAATTTTAACACTACTAAGTGATGGGCTGCAAGTCACCAAATGACAAATAATTGTCAACTGGACCTCAAAAACATAATCTGCCAAGAAAACTGTTTGGATTGACAAATTAAAAGATCTTTCCTCATATATTTACAGCCTAGGACAACACCTTAGTGACTTGTGCCTTTATGTCTGTCCCCTCCACCGAGTGTTATGGGGCACATTATCATTGTTTTTTTTATACAAGAGTTTATTCAATATCAACAGAATAATTTTTGATAATATAATAACAGCTCAATTCCTGGCTATGTGGGTACTAGTCATTTGCCTGGTATTTTGAAAGCTGCCATCATTTTGATTAATGAATTGACTGTCTTGTCCTAAGTAATAATTAATGTTGAAAACGAGGCCAACTGCCCATGTCTTGTGCTCATGGCTATTATAGCATATATAAATAACATAATTGTGTCAATATGAATCAAAAAATTAATGCCAGTTTTTAATTCTGAAATTAATGCAGCAAAGTGTTTGTCCACTGTGCAATATTTTCCAACATAAATATAGCAGAATGATTATACATTATCATCAAGTGCTAACCACAGACCATTATGTTATTTTGCTTTTAGGCCAGTGGATATGGGGTATACTTTTTTCAGTTACTAATGGAGCAACATACATGACTAACACTATGCTTACCACAGATGAGAGCATTGTCTGATCTCCCAGAAGCTTATCGAATGCTTCCATCTGCTCAGGATAACGAATAGGGAATGAGATATCATTCGGAAGTTGCAGCGGTTGGTCATCTGCTGCTGACCTTAACAGCATTCGCTGCACCATCCTCTTAATTTCACGATTCTTCTCTCGCATTGTCTCCAAGACTCGGAGAATCTGTGTAACAGCAGCTGAAAAAAAGGATTCATAATTCTAGGCCATATACTTTTAGAGCTATGTGTGGTCTGGATCCATGCTGGTCGCAAACCCATTATGTTGGTTTGTCATGACCCGGCTCAAATGAAAAAAATCCAGTATTTTAAATTTTTCCTTGGCTTAAACAGTAATTAACGCTAAAATCTCAAAAGGATTGTTAAGTGTGCAAGGTCACAAAATGTGAAAATGATAAGAAATCATGAATTAAACTTAACATATTTTTGAGCCTAGGCATGTCATTTGGTGAAAATAAACATTCTTGACTCTTCCAGGGACCGTAACTTTGGATAACAGTAGTGGGGTCAGGCAAGAATATGCGCACAAATTCACATCATGATAAAGACTAACACAAGTAATCATCAATTTCTTTTGAATATTTTTTGAACTAGGGGCGTCAAAAGGTGAAACTTTCCATTTTTGGCTGTGTCACTCAATGCAGCTTGTTATAACATTTTATGATTTATTGACTTGTTTTGAGAATATAACATTTAATAAGTGTCTACTGTAATTATAAATATATTTATAGCTCCGAAGTTTATACTTACTGGGCCCAATAATCTGCCCACGGAAGGGTGTATCAGAAGCACCTTGTATTGGAGAAGCACTTTGCACATCACTGCTGGCCTCTCGCAATGCCTGTGCAGATAAGCGAGGCGGAGATGAAAGTAGGCTTTGTGACTGTTTGGGCGTTGTTGCTTGGTCAATAACTTGTGGTGGCCTACTCTCTGTGTCTGTCTCATTCTCATCAGTGCCACTATCCGATTCATACAGCCTTTTTGATGGCCTATTTACAATAAAATGAAATACATTAACAAGAAATTATAAAATACATATACATTAAGTGAGTTATTGCGCCAAGTGACAATATGATTATGACCCGTAAATAATAAAATAATCAATTTATAAAAAATAAGTCATATTCAGTATCTTCTGTCTGCAACGGATGTGCCTTTTATAGAAAACGCAACGAATATATTTTTTATTCATTGACCGAATTTAACGAAATTTTGCATGTAAAAACATCATACTATTATTAACCATAGTATCAAGAAAAAATCATAATAAAATAATCAATTCATAAAATATAAGTCATATTTGGTATCTCCTGTCAGCCACGGATATGACTTTCATAGAACGTAATTCGAATATATCTTATAAGTTTTTTTATTAATGGACCAAATTTAACGAAATTTTGCATGTAAATTCATTTTATTATAATAAAACATCGTAATAAGAAACATTTATAAAAGAATAAAAGTAAAAAAATTCGGTATTTATAGTGATATCCGCGGATATGACTCATATTTGGTATCGCGAAATTACATGGCAAAGGCAAAAACAAAAAATAAATGACGTTTACACTTACCTACACACACAATAAATGTGTAAGGATATAATATGAGATGTCGTTATACGAAATCGTTGTTAAATGTTCCGAATTGAAAAGAAATATTGTTTTCGTGTACAATTTTACAATTTAACGTTTCAATACACAATTTGATTTTAAGCGGCAGCGGAAATCACGTCTGCGCATTCTCGAAATAAATTTTTCATCAAATGCTGATTTTTATAAATAATTTCTGAATTAATAGTCTAAAAACACTTTTTTTATATTTAGATTATAAAGATTAAAACCAATATAAAAACAAAACAAATTAATTTCTCGCACCTGCTCAGGCATGCTAATATTTATCGGGTTGCCCAAATGGGACCCATATGGGTCCCTCATGGCTTGTATATATGTTAATGCTACGATTTTTATATATGATAATAGCAATTAATGCCAAGGTGGTCACACTATAGCTCAAAGTAAACGAGTTTTAAAGAAATAAATAAACGAAAAATCGTTTTTCCTTAAAGTGCTGTAATATGGGACCCATATGGGTCCAATATGGGCGTACCCAAATGGACTTGCCCGTATTGGTCCCATATAGGTCCAATATGGGCAAACCCATATGGGCTTGCCTAGATATAGCCCATATGGGTCCCATATATGCATGTTTGCTGGGATAGCCCGGTTTTACCTATGCGCAATACATACAGGGCCAAGTAAACAAACAAAAAAATGACGATTTGGCCTGTTTGCCAAAGTGTTATATTGAAATTATTGATTCGAGGGCCTCAATCGCATAACGGCGAGCAGCATTCATGTAACTATGCCGGAAATACGGCGTATAGACATCGCCGCTATCTTGGTTGTCGCCCTTTCTAAGAAACGGACAGTTGTCAATGTAAACAAATAAATGCCATTCAGTTTAACCCTCAAATTAACTTACAAAACAAGATAACACAAAATGAATATAAGAAAATGTTGTTTTATTGATGTTAATATTGCTATTTATATTTCTTTAAGAGAATAATGTTTAGTGCCTGATCTGATATTCTAGCTTGAAAAAAAAAAAGATTCTGATGTCACTGATCTTTTTTCTACCGTCAATCTGAAATCATTCTAAGAATTTCTGAGGGTCATGTTTCATCTTGGGCAGAGTAATTTAATGTTGTTTATTTTTTCTTGAGTTAATAGATCTCCAATGTTAAGCTTTGTTAAATCAAATTCAATTGAAATTCGAATTTTCGAAAGGTTTTGGCCCTTTGTAAATTTTCCCCAATTTGTTGGCCCCGGAAAAAAATTTAAAAGCCAAAACGTAAAAAAATGGGAGAATTGGATAAAATCCTCCGGGCCCCAAGGATTTAATATTAAAGTGTTTTGTACTAAATATTTTCATCATGAAAACTTTTTTAAAAAAGTTAAAGCTAAAAATTTGCCCTCAAAAGCCAAAGTTTTTTTCGTGTTACAAAGTTGCAGAGTCCCTCGGAACAGTTGGAGCCCTCGCCCTACCGGGCTCGGGCACCAACTGTTCCTCGGGACTCTGCAGACGTTATAACACGAAAAAAACGTGCGTTAACCCTATATAGTAAAAGTCGTCGGTGCTGAAAATTCAGCGGATGTACATGTTAAATCATACATTACATTATCATGACTTTTACTGTAACCTGCTGGTTTTAATTAATTGACATATCCTGCTTTGAATTTAGAATAGTATTGCAATATATAAATTACTTCTTTGTTTACTCGGCAATATTTTACTTTTAATACATTTTTTTAACAAATCATGAATATTAGCATGAATATAGGGATATGCTGCTTTAAACTATGTCACATTTATATGTCTGTCTTCATACTATTATTTGAATGATATATTCTTAATATATATATAAAAACATATAAACTATGTAATCCCTTCGAACAATGTCAATATTTCTTTTCCTGACAGTTTACTCTCGTAGTCACCTTTAACATACATTTCAGTTATTTATTTGTTGGGCTAGAGCAATTTTTACAGTTTCCTGTCAGTTAAGTAGGTGTATAGTCTTTGTTAAAGTTTCTGTAAGAGATAATTATCTTGACGTTCAATGTTATGTGACGTATAAGAACACTATCAAAGAATGTATGGTCTCAACTTCTGTTAAATATATTTCTTTATATTGTACATGCTATATGTACATGCTGTATTAGAAATATTTGATGTAAAACAATGACTGTTTAATTTGTCAAAACTGGTAAATAAACATTGATTAAATGATTCAGTTTGTATTCCAATAAAATCATAATAATATTTTTCGAGACTATAAAACGTAAGATTAGAGATAAAACAAGGGAGATCAACGTTCACGGAATACAGCCGCAATAATTAAAGCAACGGCAACCACAGAGGCGCCAAATGAAAAGGGACAGAAAACGGGGGGGGGGGGATTTAGGTCAGTTAGTTATTGACCACAGGGGACATTTAAGTTTAATGGACTTACTACGGAATTAAGAATATTGTTTTTCAGCTTTTCCTGGGGTACGAACAAAGTTTTACAGTTATAAGCGCAACAGGTTGACTAATCTATTGTGATGGGTAGTGCACCGTGAAGGGATAACGGTAAAAGTTTGTTTGAACCGGAGATTAGCTTGGAAAAACCAACATTTGCCGTGTTCCGGATAACATCTATCAAAAGTGATAAAGTTTAAATGGAGAAAGGGATGGAGGGTAATGAGTATTGCTGGGGGCGATAGACGACGAGGGGAGGAAATACTTACTTAAAAGGCAATACAAATATAAGGAAATGAATTTGGACTCCAATGAAGAATACTTGAAGAGGCGTACAAAATGATTAAGGTGGGCACCGCCTTGGGAAGAGCAATTATTGTTGTAAAAACACAACACAACTGGGTTAATAATCATCTCTAAATACAAAGAAGTTTTGTTACGCAACGTTTCGTGATGGGTTTACATGTCATGATGAAAATATTAAGAATAAAATAAACCATACACTTTATGGTCGGTTCTGATGTGTATGATCAGAGGTGTGGTTGATGTGTTTGTCCGTAAACTAACTGACAATAAAATACTATAGCAATAGACGCTGAAGTTCTTATACCACAGACATATAGCAAGAAGTCATTTACGATGTTTTATTACATAATAAATTTGTAATTTCAGAACCTATAGAAACTTAACATCAACATAACAACCTGTTTATCTCTTTAAATCATTCTAAAACCTTACGTTCATGTAATTCTCTCAAGGGAGAATATTTATTTCATGAATTTCAAGAAAATGCTTGAATACGTAAATAAATTAATCAATGATTAATTTCACTGTTCGAAAAAAAACCCTTTTTAATCAAATTCCAGAGAATGAGCATTTTATGTTAAAATTAATGTCATTTTAAGGCACATTACATTATGCCTCACAAAAAATATTTTTCCTTCTTTAGAAAGGACAAAACATCATTGTATAATGTTTAAATAAGAGTATTAGCGAATGTTAGATACTCGTTACCTTACGAAACTAAATGTGAAATGATTTGTCATAAAAGTAGCAAAATGTAAACAAAGTAGTATTTTGCCTTTCATACAGATTACATATTCATTATAACTGTACTTGCTACCAAAAAGCAATGGATACAAAAGATGATTCTGGTAATATGCCAATGAGTAACTCTTTGCATACTATAAAAAACTCAAAAAGTTAAAAAGGTTTTGAGAAATAAACAATACAAAGCATTTAAGAGGCATAATGGGCCTTTAAGCTTAATGTCTTCAATCTTTATATATTGAGCATATTATTCCCATACTTCTGTATAGTCATGCACTTCCTGCATTAAGTTACCTTAATGTCTGAAACTGCAGAAGTCAGGTTGTACTAGGCAGTCATTATTAATATAACATGGCATTGTCCTTTTTATTGACAATGTTACTGATAGTTTTGTCACGTCTTGCAGCATGATTCCCCTGACAACTTCTTCTACATTCAATCAGATGGCTAACTTAATAAAGAAGATACAAGGAGTAAGAACCGCATCATTATGTTTAAAGGTTAAAAAATGTCAAAAACATCTTGTTTCTCACGGTGCCCCTCAAGTGACATCCATGACATATTTTGATTTCGTTAAAACGCAATAATATTTTGTAATTATAACGAAGTTCAGTTAAACCACACATAATTTCGTAAAAACGAAGTATATTTGGTACAAACGAAATGATATCCATCAATACAAACGCATTGTCGTAAAACGATTACAATTCCGTAAAAACATAATGACTATTCGTAACACCATACTGATATTTCTTTAAAGCGAAACACGTTTGTTTAATTCATAAAATGGAAACAATATTTCAGAAATATTTCATATTTTGCAATAAAAGACGAAGTGCATTTTGTAAGAACGCAATAATATAACATTAACCATAGAAGGTGAGGAGCGGTTAAATGCTACACTGCATCGTATACAGCTTACGACGTATATAGCTTACACGTGAGCTGTAAACGTTGATTGTAACACTGTATAGTGATAGTTTACAACACTTCATGTCGCCGCATATGGCTCATTTTTGTAAGATGACGACCACCATCATTCTTGTCGTTTAACCTACACTTATAATGATCCAGATTTTTTAAACTGTTAATCCGTCTCATTATTAAAACATGAACAATCCGTCTCATTATTAAAACATTGTTCATTTTATGGAGTTATCTGGGTTAGCAAATGAAATATGTAAATGAAACACATCATAATTCGGCATGTTCCAAATCCATAATTCAAGAACGGCCCATCAATTTTAGTTGTAAACATCACTAACTCTTGAAAATGGATTCCTGACGAAAAAAACTTTATTACGTCAACAACAATTTACGAAATATATGACGTAACAAAAATACCTCGCGGTTTTTATAGATGATTCCAGTTGCGGCATTGGCAGAGGGCGGTTAGGCATATGTAACCTCATACAGATAATTTTAAGCTTAGAGATAAATTTGTCTTGATGGCATTTGAAGTAAGTTTTGTATACCCAGATTTTGCAACTTAACTGTTAAAATTTACACTTTCAATTCATATATTAATAATAAAACTTTTGATAACTTTTAAATAATTTTAAACACACTTAATGACATGAATCGATCTATAACAGTAAAATCTTCCATTAATTACATATAAACTTCGTTTTGATTTTATGTTTCTAAGCTATTATATTTTTTTCAGAAATGATTTCCCTAAATATTATCTCCTTATTCAAGACTTCTGTAAATCCTACTCTTTTAGCTACAGAATATACAATACGCGGTATTTTTTCTCCGCGAAAAATATGCTATTGTTTTTTTACTGAATATTTTCAAATTTTAGGAAAACTAACATTTTATTGAAGTCGTCTCTCGGTGTTTCTCTTTGACTCGATCTCCCATTCATATTAACATAATATGTAAGACTTTGAGTCTACAAAAAAACAACACACACACTAATTCTTATTGTCGCTTATTGAACGTTCCAATTCAAACTTATTCTTAATCATATCAAAAATGTTTAATCACTGCCGGTATTTCTGGACATTTTGTTGACTTGTGAGACGGAAAGTTAAATCTGTATTTATGAGCTTAAAGTGTATAGGGCTACGTTTGATTGCTCAAACTAGAAAGCATGATATTATATTCTTATAATTTACATTTTCCTCGAACGCGAGTCTGTGTTCTCTCGTTAGCGAGGGAGTACTACTAAAGTAGACACTGTGGTTACAAGCAAACCAATGTTGAAAGTATAGTGAATCAGTTCTCCTTTCTATATATTTCTTGTCAGATTTGCATGATAATATAGTATTTGTTGGCGATTTCTTGTGAAAGTTGAAACCTACGGAAAGTTTTAGCGCACGAATATCGCACCCGAAATAAGAAGGGTAACATATTTTTGTATCCCATCAAACCTGGTCAATTTGATTATTTTTGAATAGACGTGATACATACTAATGGACAGAATTCAGACAACTACAGAATTATGTAAATTAAACATTTATTAGCGAAGGACCATTTTTTATAGTTCCTCTAGCTAGACTAAGTGTTCCCGTTCCTCTACGACGCGTTGCGGTATTCAAGATACGCTCTTGATTGAAATGCTATCCAGTATCCATTGCTCTTTTTCTCTTAAGAAGAAAATAAAATACGACAGTATATCATGGTAATTATATAAATATTTGTGTTTTAGAATTTATAAAGCGGTTACTGATATTTTCACTTCAAATGATTTTGATTATTTTAAATAATGGTTTGCTAGTAAAATTGCCTTTTTAACACCAACTTTGTTCTCATTTTTCTTTTAAATAATAACATTTAGCTATTGATCGTAAAATTGCCTTTTTAACACCAACTTTGTTCTCATTTTTCTTTTAAATAATAACATTTAGCTATTGATCAGTAAGTAAATAAGAATAATAAGATTTTTATAATTACTGAGTACATTTCACGATAATTGTGAGACGAACCCTAAATGACGTCTGTATGGGCGCCGCCATTTTGAAATGGACGTCACGTCAGGCTACAACGTAAGTCAACGGGGAAAAAATATAATTTTAACATTTTGACCATATTACTGACTTTATGAAAAAAATGAAAAACATGCCTAAAGATATTGACATCAGGGTTAACATGACATTAATTTAAATGATTTTACTATTATATTGAATAAAAAATGGAATATTCAAATTTGATGGGACAGACTATAGTATACTATGACTATGGTCACGACGTCAACTTCGACTATGCCAACGACGTCAACTTCGACTATGCCGACGACCACAAACTGTGTCTACTTTGGCTTTTACGTCTACAAGTTCGGCTTTGACAAAAACGACGACATCTATAGACGGTACAGAAACGGCGACTACATCAACGACTTTTACAACTTCTATGGGTACGGTAAAGGAAGTAATACTAGTAATCATGGTTGGTTTTTTTGTCACTCGGCGTGAGCTTTCCTTTCATTTCGAAAGTGTGAGCGCATAACCACCGCATACAGCTTTTGTAAGCTGTATACGTTTCTTTACTAACGAATACGGTCCATCGAAATAAAAAGTGTCATTGTTGTCACTTTCGGGTCACCCCTTCTTTTGACAGCAGTTTTCCTTTTTCAGAATTTCTGTATTTCTGGACAATATATAAAGACATGGCAGACGTGCTCATATTTTGACGGCTATTGACTATCTGCCAACCTTTACAACGACGGAATTACAAATTATATAGATTGATTATTCATATGAAAAGTAATGAATAATACTATCTCGTTCTCTTAGGAAACACATCAATAAAATTCATAATACATTGTTATATATTTGAGACTGGTGTTATAATCCTTGCAGAATGCTACCAGTATCATTTTATTGCACTAAGAAATGCTGGTAGATTCTTAGAATATACACAATGGATGTTTATGCATATGCATGAATTTTACATACAAGGAAATACAAAGAACATACAAAGAGTAAATATGATCAAATATTACATGATTTAAAATAGAAAAACCATTTAAGCATTGTATTTATGATAAAATTTATATTCTATTATATGAATATATATACATACATATATATATACATCTATATGCCTTTTGGTATGATGAAATTGTATCAATGATTAAGTATATATTCTAGTGTATGAATATTGTATCTTATGTGGTAAATCTTTTCAATTGCGACTGGTTAACTTTCACTGTTTGAATCAATTGTTTACATCTTGAAAACAATGAATTTGTAAATTAGATCGAACGCTCATTTAAAACACCCCTACCAAAACGCTATTGAAGATTATAATATGCAAACAAACATGTCGCATCTGAAACTCTCAGAAAGGCAATTGATTGTCTAGACAAAGCTTCCAATTTAATCAAATAGTCATTTTGAAACACAAAATAATCTGAATTAGTTGTATTTAAAGAACTGTGTAAATTTTAAATTGAGATAAGTTTTATATCAAAGATAACAGTAAGTTAAATGTCTTCAGATAGGCTAGACAAAACATGTTATTTGTTTTTCATTTATTGTATCCTTTATACAAGACTTTTTTCAAAAAGTTAATATATAACAATAAACATTATGGGAATTTCATAGTGTAAACTAGATGAAAAATGGTGACATAAAACACACAGAAGATCTTGTAAAGACTTGCCATTCGTGATGTTTTTAAAGGCCCATTATGCATCAGCAACGCTTTCACTTTTGTTTCTTAAAAACTTTATTTTATTTTTGGTATTCTATTACAGTTTCCGAATAAATACTGGTTTGCCATATGCATGAACTTTTTTGCTACTTTTGTTCTCTTGGCAAGCGGTATAATTATAGTGAATTTGTATTTTGTATGGAAGTCAAAATACTACTTTATTTACATGTTGTTACCTTTGCGACACACTGTGGCATGTTCAACGCTACTTTCTTCAGTTGTTCAGCATCTTAATCTATAATTAAAGCATGATTGGACAGATGTTTTATATTTCTAAAGAATTTAAAATATATGAATTTCTGAGACATATTGTGCCTTTAAGTAAGTATAAGTATAATATTAGGTAAAAGAATTTCTGCTTTAAGGCATATACTATAATAGTAAGGTTTTATAAAGAAATTGTTTTCTGTTGTATTCCTGCTCCACCGTTAGGTCAAGGAATTTCTAAATTACCGACACGCTAATGTAAGGTTTATAAGACTGAAAAATTGTTTCCGTTAACTCTTTATGATATAGTAAAGTTAAAAAAGCGAAAGTATTTCTGCATTACTCCAACGCTTCAGTAAGATTGCATCAAGACTAAAGAACGATATTTTGCTTTATCATTATGGTTTTACAAAGAAACATAAAACAATTATTTCTGTTATTTCCCTACATCACCTTACGTTTCAGCTTCAGTAAGAGAATAACGTTCAATTTCTATACTTGTTTCAACGCGTCTAACAACCATGTTATTGCAAAAGTCGTCAATAATTAAATTTGTGGGCTGACATATCAACAATATCTCTTCTAACATATACCAGAATAGACCAATTACTGTCTGATTTATCCCTTTCTTTGACTGACATTTTCATCCATCTTATTTTTGTTCATATATATCTTGATTTTACCACTTAGTAATTTAGTCTTTTTGAAATAGCTTGTTTATCTAGGAAGGTGCATACTGTTTCTTTAGAAATCACAATTTATAGTTAACCAAACAATCTTTGAAAAATAAAAAATAAATTTGTTTTTGGGACAGGTCTTTTGCTAGCTGGGCGATAATGTGTTTCAGTAACACACTCAATTTCAATGGATCATTTTCCATCAATTATTAATGATTTTTCATTCATGTCAGAATGTACAAAAGTTTAAGATGTAAATGTATAATTTGCAAAAGAATGTTAAACAGAAAGTGCCTAAATTTATTTGCTAGAGAAAAAATTGTTGCTAATTCCAACTAATTTTTGAAACATTAATTATTATATGTTGATACTATTTATTTCATGACTGTGATATTATATATGTAATATTACTTTTCTCTTATTTAGATGTATTATGCATTTCTTTATTTACTTATAAGTATGTGTACACGTCATTATTCTTTATGGCAATAGACATTATGTTGTGCCTTAATAAAATCTTGGATCTTAAATCTTGTCATAGAAGATAAAATTTGGACGCGTGGTTCATGGACAGAACAAAAGATGTTGTTTTAACATTTGGGAGCCTGTACTCGAAATAAACATGTTTATATGTAAGAACAATTTATGATAGAAAGCTTTCTTTTGGTTTCTAAGGAATTAAGACGCCCCAAAAGCAGTCATATTTTTGAATGTTTTTGACTGCATGCCAACATTTAGAAACAATAGAATTACAAAGTATGTAGGTCGATTATTCATAGAAAAAAAATGTTTATGGTACTTGAAGGAAATTCAGTGCACTTTTGTATCTTTTGTATGATGAAATCCATTCGAGGCAAAGTTTGATATCAGGTTGTTTTTGTTATTGTTTAACAAAATATGCTTTGTGAATAACATCAGAAATTTATCTCTTTGTTAGTTGTGTAGGAAGTATAAAGCTTTTAGAGAATAAAATGACAACAAAAAATCATCTCTATAGCAAAAACGAGATTCTAGGAAAAACGAATGAGTAACCCTTTTTTATATCCGATATTTTCTGATGGCCTGATTTTCAAAGTTTTCAACAAATAGATTTATATCTTAGGAAAAAAAGATTTAAGATGAACAACTACCTACCGTTCCTATATGATCTTGCTTTTATGCATACATCATTCACAGTTCCCTATAAATTTCTTTATTTTGTAAAGATATAACCCCAAGAAGTTTATTTTATAATATGCATTGATTTTTACTTTTTTTACATAGTTTCGTTTAAGAATGAAATTTATCTGTACAGGGCATTTTGATTTAATATTCCTGGACAGTGACATATTAACTATATACAGTATGAAACCTTGTGTAAATTATATTGAGAAGGTCGATTTTAAAATAACATAAGGTACTCATAGTTGACTTTCAACTGTAAACTTCATAACATCTGGTCTAGAAAAATCATTTAACAAATATGAGTCTGCAAAGATATAAAATAAATGGTAAACATCAAGGAAAAAACAACAACAACAAAAAACACAATCATCGTATCTGGATTGTATGACACTATCAAACATACTTTATCAACAAAATGCAGACGAGAGTTTATACAGTGCAAACAATTCATGTCAAACATCCGAAACAGATAAAAGCAATACTTTGTCTAGACGAGCTGCTTCAACATTTAATCAACATTTTTTAGAATACTAAATAAATTCGATGACTTATTGTTCAGAGTTATACAACAATGTTCTTAACAATTGGATTTCTTTCATAAATAACTTTGATAAAGACCATAATTATGTTAAATAGTAAACAGACCATGTTTGTCTAATGATCGACATCCATTTCACGGGGACAACAACAGCTTTTGTATGGTAACTTTTTCCTACATTTTCCTTTTGCTTTATAATCATACATGCACATAATGGACATTTTAAGTTTTATATCTGTGTCCAAGTAGATCTAATTATGCATTATTATCTTGCTTTAATTCATGACTGTTTCGTAAGTCATCATCATTAGAATTGATCTTTTAGTATTTTGTTGCAGGTCAAAACCTTCATAATTATGTCTTTACTCTATATATAGTTTCATTTACTTATTGTCTTGGGAGCATTTAATCAAGCGTTTATGTGAATTTTCCGGCTTATATCTGGAGAAATATAGTCCAACTGCTCTCATTATCAATATACACTAGAAAGGAGCATTACGTCTACATGAAAGTGTAAAGGGTATGCAAAATGTATATATGAAAGACAATTTGAAGCTTGCTTAATTATCCAATATTAATAATATCTGTCATATTTTGCGGTTCGGATCGCAATATCCGTCCCGAGGTGACCCGCCCATTGGGCGGTAACGAGGCTTGCCGAGTTACCGCCAATGGGCGGGTGACCGAGGGACGGATATTCCGATCCGAACCGCAAACATATGTCAGATATTTTTTCTTGCATATTCTACCATATTCCATTATATTTTAAATTCTTTATCTTTATTTTCAATGAAAATTTATATCATTACAACCATAACTACTTTCATTCAACAGCGTATGAATTACAAAATCATCCATAACGGTAAAATGACGTCATCTTTATCGTGCCATTGTACAGCACGCGACTCATCTGGAACCCCCCATGCCAGATGAAATTTCCGGCATAGGTTAAACTAACGGAAACGCCAGTCTGATATGCAAGAAGTAATTGGTATGGATAGTTCATAAACTCCGAACAACAGAAATAGATATAGCTAAAGTTCATGCAGGACTTTTCTTATACTAGTACACGTCATTCTTCTGTTCACATACGTGCTTAATTTTAGTAATAATCACATATTCTATATATGATTAAGTCAGTTTCTTAACTTGAATTCATCAATTTGTACAGTCATCTGTATCATTCTTTTCTTTAAAACATAAATAATTCTCAAAAATAAAAATTGGAGTTAAATGTTACTTGCTCAATTGTTAAAAAAAATTAGTGTAGGACAATAAACTGACAATGGAATCTCAACAATATGTAAATGACAAAATATGTCCTTTTAGTAAAGCAGTGCTATTTATAATTTGTATCCAGTAAATTTCAAACCCCTATCATTTACAGATACTGATTTCAAGAAAAAATAAGGCTATAAGTCTGAATATTTTAACATAACGCTAAATCGGTGTACACTTGTGGAATATGCAATACACATAAAATCTGCCATACAACACAAAACTAACAATGCATTTAATTCTTACCCTGCAAAGACAATATGCAGATCACATTCAGTCCAAACATTTGCACATTATTCCAACAGAAACATCACACATCCCCTAAAGCATAAATCACAGAAATGTTATAAGCACTCATTGATTCCGATTGAGGACTCGCCGTTTACTTTACAGCAATAAAAGACCAGTAAAAAGATGTAGAGTTCTTAGTGTGACGGCATTTTGTACCATATTGATCGAGACAGTGAATTAACGGCGGGGGAAAGCCTTCTATGTATAGAACCGCTCAATTGTGATCATCGGCTTGGTGTATCGATTCACAATTTCCAATAAAGCACTGTTGTGGAACATGGAAGTGTTAAGTGTACCGCAGATATTGCTGATTCTTCTGAATGATTACAACAAATTAGAGAACAGCAATGATGTCTCAAGTATTCTGGCTAAAATTGAAATTGAAACTAACAGCAAAAAACAACAACAAAAAACAACACGAAACATTTAGCATAATTTTTAAAACAAGTCACCAAAATACATATCGAATATAGATAAATGTTATTTAATCAGGCAAACCTGCAAACATAATAAACTTAACTGTAGAATAAAAATGATTGATGTTTTAACTTAAGCGGATAAAAATTAAAGACAATAACTTCTATCTTGCGCTACAAGTAATGTAGTATTCAAAGATTGCGTCACTCTATCAAATAGAGGACATTAACAACGGGATACCAAATGTTGCAGGAAATAGACAAAACATTATAATTCGTATATAAAAGCATTCTTTTCTTTTTTCAGGTTTCTATTGTTCAAAAACTCTAAAAAGAAATTGTAGAAGGCTATCATTTGTTTAAACAGATCACCCAAACGTGATTAAGTCTACGTTTAGTATTGGTGTGTATGTTCAAGTGTATATATGTAAATGCGTTTAAAAAGAAATATTGTGACACCGTAACTAAGTAGTGGCATTTAAGATGACAATTAGTTCATTTCTGGGACCAATAACTCTGTTATATAGATATAAAGTATACACAGTTGAACAGAATTAATGTTCCCATATGGCACTATAACATAAACATCTACTTTTGGACTGACGGTAGTGTTTGTTTCTTATTGGTATCGTGTGATTGTTTACTTCTATCTGGTTTGTTAGAATAAATTTTCATTGTTCTACTCAAAAATATGTTGCAGAAATGGGCATTAAGATAGATCTTTGTGTTTTCAGTGTCTAAAGTCAATGTTAATCAATTATTAACATTTTAGTTTTAAATCAATCAATAAGTATTGATTTCTAATACTTCCCTCTTTAAATATCATTTTTATTCGAAAACTTTGCCATGGAAGAGAATGTTCTTAGAATGCAATTTTGTGCCTATGTCCTTAAGAATTGTGAGGGTTATATACCTTTGTAATTATGAAATGCCGCTTGAAGCGTGTATATGCATTGATTGTTTAAAGACTTATTAAACAAACTGATAAACATACATGGTATTTGTTCGTCCCAATACCTAACAGACTTTGGAAAGTGGAATAATTAGGAAATAAAATAACGCATATGTTAAACGTGTTTGTAGTTTAATGTGTTTATAAATTTATCACTATTTCAATTTGAACATCGCCGCGCAAATAAATCGCATGTTTTAAGTCTCCGTTCAATTCTGTTCCTTCCACGTCATGTTTAAGCACAGTGAAATTAATGCTGCCCTTAGAACGGGCGTCTTTCCACATAATTTTTGGAGAGCATCGGAATAAAGCCTGTTTATTCATAAAGACATTTTTTGTATTCCGTATTAATTAAGACCGTGGGAAATCTCCAATATGGCGGTTTAACTGTATGCGAGTTGTCGAGTTTTAATCAATTATGGAGTGAAATTCAATATGGTGCTTTCATATTTCGTATTTGTTTGATAAAAATCATTAAATTACAACGAAACTGTTTCAATTTGGAGGACATGCGCTCCGACAAATTATAAATAAAAAAATACTGATTCAGAATATTTATCATCATTTATTAAGAACAAAGTTATTACAAAAAGCAAAGAATGAAAACCGAATTTGAACAGCTCAAATGCCCAAGAAAAATATTAATGATAAATCTATTAAAATAAACTACACAGTTTATTAAAATAAACTTTACAGTCTAACACTTCATACCGAACACAGAACACAGGTGGAATGTTAGGTTAAATGTTGCCCATTTGATAAAAAAGAGTTCTCAGTTACCCCTTTAAAACGGCAACCGGTCATTTTTCGACTGTCGTCTTTATAAACAGATTCAACTGTATCTATATGTATCGTTTTGATATATACATTTCAACCATGTCGGTGCAAACCTGGCGTGTGATGGTGGTAACCTTCGGTATCTCAGACCATGTTTTTTTTTTGCACTTTTGCACTGCAATTAATAAATCGGAAAAAAAGTGTTATTACTTTAAAGAGAATTCATTATGGAATGTATGTAATACAATAAATAGTCATGTTGTATTTAGTATGAGATATAAACAACAAACCATTATAAAATTATATATGGATGATGTTAGTTGTGTGAGATACATGATTCGGTATTAGTCATGTAACATATTTTATTATTAGAATATATAGCAGGTAATAAATTGTTCTAGAACAAATTATTATTATTTATCAATTAAATGTTCTTTTTCTCTTTTAATCATTGACAGCTCTATCAACATCCTTTTTCAAGAAATACTTTATTAGAATATTCAAATGATACATTTCCATTGATTTTGTAAATACTTGTTGCACTCACGGAAAATGTGCCCTTTGTGGACCAATCCATTTTAAAGATTTTAATTCTATAAATTCAAGGTTTTAATTTAGTTTTAGTATAAAATAATTAAGCTATACGGTATTATTTACTCTGTTATCTGACACGGAAAGAGACATAAATATAACGTGACCTCTCATGATGTTCGGATAAGCACTTGTCAAATAATGTTGCCCTAAATATATATTATGACAACAAATTGTACATTAAGATGAAAATATCAAGTTGGTTGGCTTTGACTTTATACCTTATAATCGGATATACAACATATTATGCTGATTGTCGTAAGTAAAATATACGCTGTTTCTATTGCTAGAGTAACAATTGACAAGTATTTTTCTAAAGAAGAATTCGACTTTGATTAATAAAGTATGGTGTACCGAACGGATTATAAGTTTCAGTGTATTAACTTAAAGTTGAAAAGCGCAATATTTCGATCACTTTCCTACGAATGCGTGAACATGTTTAAAATGTTTAAGTGCAAGATTTCGCAAAACATTACAAAATATTTTTTTTCATATAAGGGACGTTAGCGCTTGTAGGATTCATATAGAAAATTGTTCTGCCGATTTCATACAGCCAAAACGACCTAATTCTTTTTAAAATTAAGACATAATTTCATGGTTTATATTCTCACCATGTGGATACTTATGAACAATACACAAATGAACAATAATTAAAGATATCATAATAAGGCAAATTTGGATATTTTATTCTCATTCTTCAAGTATTTAATCGATTCTTCAATATTTAAAGATTGAAATGTTAAGCCTAATTAAAAATAATAAGATGGCATAAGAAGAACACACTATGCAACTATAAAATTGTCCATTTTATTGAGGAAAGGAGTCTTAAAATCTTATTTTTACAGAGAATGTTCCATGTGGAGAGCCAGCAATTCAACCAGTAAGCAGCCGTGTGGTCGGAGGGCATGAAGCTAAGGTTGGATCCTGGCCATGGATGGTAAATATGTATTGATACATGCAGGCTATGATCAATAATTAATAATTATTAAAGATAATAAAATCAACGTTTTTCATTAATTATTTTAAAGATCACAAAAACATCTGATGTACTGTAACCTATTGTCCTTATTTCTGAAACAGGTAATGCTAGCTGAAGAAGGGGTCATGGTTTGTGGAGGGAGCATTCTTAATGAACAATTTGTACTTACAGCTGCCCATTGTTTTGAAGAGTGAGTCAAACGTTATAGGGTTTTTATTTCAACAAATACATAAGAATTATATTTTCAAATAACTCAAATAACAAGTACAAACTTGCAGATAAAGATAAATATTCAATTTAAATAAAACATGCTACGACGTTTCAGTAGTCAGGTAAAGCATGTAGACATGAAGGAGTTATAATCGAGCCCAAAACAATAACTGAATATAACGAGAGACAATGTGAAGAAGATGAAGATGAAATACACTGTTTCATAGAATCAAGAGAGATAAATGCAAAGAAAGAAACAATATCTTAACGTTTTCAAAGCTTTACTTGTAGACAATAAGTCTTAAGTAATAGTTAAAAACTCTTGTCACAATATGATTTAATGTTTCTTTTTTTTCACTCAGTATGTTAAGCAGGACAGCATCTCGATGGTTGGCATACGTAGGTAAGCACCATTTGGACTATCCTGACGATACAGAATCAGCACATCATGTTCAGGAAATTATTTTACACCCAGGCTTTCAAAATGGATCAATGAAGAATGATATAGCTCTTATAAAACTTCAAGTAAGTATTTTTGTTATTTAACGGACGTTTTAAATATGTGAAAATATCTTTTTGAAACAGATATAGATATATGACATACCACAAACGTCGACACTCTAAAACAGTTATGACATTTATTATATCAAATTCTAATAATTACTGATTTTACCTTTATTAATGATATTTCATTGCAACATAATTTAACAGGTAGTTTAAGTAAGCATTGAAATGTTCTTTTAAGAGAACTTAATAGCGCTTTATAAGTATTTCTATTTCGTCTGCAACAGTTCCAAACCTACCCCAAACAAATGCTGGGGTTTTTGCTTTACTTTTGTTGCAAGTTTACCTTCAAAAGCAAGAAAGATAAAGAAATACTACTATTTTGCATGTATGCAAACACAATGCTAATTCAACTTAATAAAATTAATACAATATATTTACAATATATCAGTAGGAATTGCAAAGGTAGGGGACATGACAAAGAAATCACACAACTACTCATTGCATGTATTTCCCTTTATTTAATTTCAAAACAGGAGCCGATAGTTTTCAATGATTACGTAAAGCCTATTTGTGTTCCACCAACAAGACGCCGGGTTGTTGCCGTTAACTCATACTGCTACACAACAGGATGGGGCGACACTCAGGGTATGAGCTTCTTTTTTAATAGAAAGAAGAAACGTACTTTTTAAAGAAAGTGGCAAAACACAAAAGAAAATCAAGCATATATTTTTACAGCTGAATTATAGTTTTTAATCCTAATTCACCGCTTAAATCTAAAGTTAAATTGTAAAAAAAAAGCCCGATTGTCTGTGGCAATTTCATGACATTTTTACCTTATTTTTGATCGCATTCTTGTTATCCCTTCATTCTAAGGTTTCTTTATAACAACATCATCTGATTAGAGTCATTGAACTATGTTAATTAAGGATAAAAAACAATAATATAAATGTTCTTGCAATGCTCCCAGACGTAATAGATACCGTACAAAGAAAATGTCCACTCCTGACATTTTAAAAACAACTTGTTTTAAAGTATACGCACTGTGTAACGATTGCTTTCTAACTTGATATGTAGTTTAAATTTGAATAAATATCTTATTACATGACGTTTAAACTAAAAATTACATATCGTGTCTTCTCATTACTCAGCAAAATGAAGTTCAAAAAAAAAAATTAATAAGGCTACGCCCAAAAAATCATGTGTTACTTCTTTGCTAGTTAAATTAACCTTTGAATGGAATTTGAAAAGTGCAGTATTTAAGTAACGTTAATATTTAAACAGATAAAGCGAAAATGAAGTGTAATAAAGTAAAATGGTAATAGTTATCTGTATAAAAAGTTTTTTTAATTTTTGGTCACATTGAACTGAATTGGAATTGACGACACAAATTGTGAAAACGGAACGAGATTCAATCTTTATAACACATTTAAAACGAAGATATTACTCACGTCTGTTTGTCTTGACCATAGATATATGATATATAAGCTAAAGAAAGCATGCTACACACTATTATTACCAATATCAGCATCTTTTCGTATATAGTTTCGTCGAAACAATTACTTAATTTACCTTACTGTAGACAGACACGTTTTATAGACATTAAAACGCACAGAAATATGCTATATTTTCAGAATGTTTGGAAAATAAGTCTGATAAAACCTATAAATTATTCAATTATTCGATGTTTCTATTATTTTAATCATTGGTATTTTGTGTTTGCTGTTATTGAATTATTCATATAGTCTTGGTAAAATGCCCGACTAATCTTATTTAGAAGAAGACTTGGGAAAGATAAAGGTATATTTTGTCTGACAAAGGGGTCAAACTAGTTATGAGGGGAAGAATGCATAAGAATACTGTTAATCATGTGGTACGATAGTCATTTGAGTAAGGTTTTGTTTTCTACCCAGAGAAATTAGGATCAATCCCTACATGGACTACGACATTGTTTACCCACAGGTGAGGAGTTCTGGAAGCTAACTATATGGCTATATGATTACAAATATTAGTTGTTTCATTGTAGTGAATTGAATATTACATTTTAAGAAAAGTAATAGTGAAATTGAATAGGTGATGGAACAGATTTAAGACAGACAAACAAATCAAATAGGACATTTACACAAGTATGTATCCAATGTTGAATGAGGGTCAATCCGCCCATTTAGGCATAAAATGCAGCTTTCGCTGCCGAGTACGGATCCAGGAAATGCCCTTAAAGAATCGGAGATATGGCCAGCTGAATATTTAAATAAACCAACCGAGTCTCAAAAAATGAAGGGGATTTTAAAGTGCACATTTTCTAGATTTCTAGATACAAATATAATCGTGCAAAAACATTATGATCTTGTTTGTTTTCTTAAAATGATATCAAAACCGCCCAAGTAATAACACACAAATAAACGTTTAGTCCTCCGTATAAACACCTATTGACAGAGAAATAAATATACAAATCAATGTATAGCTAATGTATTTTGTATAACATGATATCTTTAAGTAAGTGACGATGATCCCCTTTAAATGTAGTTAAGTATGTAAAGGGTATTGTTTAAAGGGACATAAGTGTGGGAAACCAGTCTGTACATGGTGTCAGAATTGAATTTCCTTTTTTGATAGGAAAATATGTAGGATATGCATTTATAAGCTATATATTTTGCTGTCAGTTAAAGCAACGCAAGGGACAAAACTGTATAAATAATGTTTACTAATTTGTTTGGGAAGTTGCTTTATCTTTTATTAGTTATGAAATGAATATGACATGAATGTGTTAATAATACATGTAATATGAATAGAGTATAATAGAGTATAATAATACATTAAATTGTCACGGTAATATTTGAGTTAGAACTAAGCTGCTTAAGCCTTATTCTTTAGAAGAGTAAATTATTTTGTATAGGTAGAGAAGTTCAAAGAAAATTGAAGTACTTTTATTAATGCTATTTTAAATTTTAAAATTAAATGAAAAGACCAGAAAGCCTGGAATAAAACAATTACTTTTGCCCGAGAAAACATTATATGTTCTTAACCAAGAGTAAGATTGAAGTATTTTTGTTTGGAAGCAAGTAACTATACATAAGTAATTCAATGAAAATATAAATTTTCTTGTGTAATTTTTTTATGATAGGTACAGGTGACAGGAACGTGCTGAACCAAGTCATGTTACCTCTAATTAGCGACTATTTTTGTAGTCGAGCCGACTGGTACGGAACACATTTTATAAAAGGTGTAACTTTTTGTGCTGGCTATATGGGTGGCGGCCGGGATGCTTGCACGGTATGTAAAAACAATTGTATTGTGATTGTTGATAAGAAAAACGATTGTCGAAAAAGTATGTATCAGTTATGTTTGTAAAAACGGATTAAAGTCGAATTGTAATAAATAATATAAACGTATCTGTTATCCAACGGAAAGCGATGTTACAAAAAGTGAAGTATTATAAACACGTGTATATAGAGATTTATTACTTTTTGACATATAACTTATTGTACAGAAAAGAATAAATCCATTGTAAGCTTAACTCTTAGTCTCTTCCCCGGCTACAGAACCTACCCATGCGACAAGTCTAGATATGACCATACAACCTGCTTGCCTTCCTTGGTCGCCATTTTGAGTGTCGTTCCCGGGATATCATATTATTGAGAATACTAAATAAAAAATCTCTCACAAATCATTTTAATCTTCTTATGTATTCTGATATTTTTTATATTGGTGCTATAACAATATTTTTTCTTCACATATATAGAAAATTGACAATTCATCTAAATTTTCTTGCATTATTTTCTTATTTTGTCAATAATATATATTGAATGATGACCCCGAAAAATGGCTGCTACTTTTCAGGGACTAATGTTGTAAAAGTCAATCAAGATGGATAAAATGTACAGTTTGTTTTAATAATCTCCCCATTTGTGTCTCTATTTAAGGGAGACAGCGGCGGGCCCTACAACTGTAAGAAGGATGGGAAATGGTATGTTCAAGGTAGGTAATCCAATCCTGATCCTATACTTTGTTATACGTCTAATATTGATAAATTCGTGTGATGTAAAAAACGTTTCTTTTCATTCTGAATAAAAAAGTATTTTGAATTATATGATTAGTGCAAGATGTTCAGGATTTTTAAGAAAAGATAAAAGTGTCAATATTCAAACGCAATATTATCATATAAATTATGGTTTAAATGTGTATCATAGTTTGGAAACCTTTCTGTTGAAAATATGTTAAGGTTAAAAATCGTATACACACACATGCACAGTGCGTTAACTGGAGTGCCGGTATTAGTTACGCTTACTCCAGTTACCCAACTGTCGGTAAGGAATAAAAGTAGAGCACGCTCGTTGATTGGCTCATTTTTCCGGGGTTTACTTATTTTTGTAACGATAGAAAAGTCATATTCAGATGATCGTACATTGGTTACTTTTTTCTGGGGTTTCATATTGTGACAATAGTGAACATGTTTTTATTTTTGCCTATGATACAAAAGAGAAAGAACATCAAAACACTCGGCAATCTGATATATTTATACTCTGGGTACAAATCAGATAGCCTCGTGTTTCGATGCTGTAGTATTTTTTTCACTGATTGTAGTGCGCATTTCTCATCATTGATTTATGATATATTTAGGTGTGACAAGTTGGGGATTCTACTGTGCGCAGCCCAAATGGCCAGGCATATACACCGACGTTTCCAAATATGGTACTTGGATTAGAGAGACCATGTTAAATTCAGGACTACCCTTAAATGATTAATGTATTAATGTCAATATAATTTTTATAATCAATGTCCGTTTTTTGTTTTGAATTTAATTTTTGTTTGAAGATTTCTTACAAGTTATATTTATATTGAAATATTACTATCCATCAAGGTCTTTTTACACAGATTACAATCTTTGTATGGAATGACATACTCTTGAACTCCGATCCAAATTTTGAAGTTTTTTTTTTAATTTGTATTTCATTACAAATGTCATTTTAGAGTAATATAAACCGATGTTTGAAAGGTAGTGTAGTTATTAAAAATAAGATGGTTACCTACTGTTACTTCGGAGGTGAATTGTACATACCGTTTGGTTAAAATGTTTAAAGAGGTGTATTTGTAATAAGTCAGACCTTACATTTAAACCTGCATTAGGTAGTCATATCTCGTATCTGCGCTTAAGATTTTTTGTGTTTGTTTTTAACGAAACATACAGAGAACAAAACTTATAAATAATGCACAGTTGTAGATGAAACTTGTAATGTGATATTAATATCTATTATATATTTATAAATGATATATTGAGAAATATTGATAAAATAAGATGCGTATTTTCATTTTTTCCGTATTTTCACTGCAGTGAAGCAAATTTTCCGTATTTTCACGTGTCTTGCCAGACTACTTTCTGCTAAATTCAGTCAGTATTCAAAATTTAAGGGAATAAGGGAAAGCCTTTCAAACTGTGATGTCAAAAAAAGAAAAATATATATAAACAGAAACAGATTTTTTTTATAAACAGAATTTTTTATAAACAGGATTTATTTTCATCTTGTGCTACGAAAATTATCATATTTCACTCGTGGCTTCCAACACTTATGAAATAAATCCTGTATGTATGGAAAAAACCTGAATATCCTCTCTCTATATATAGACTATATCTGTAAGGTTTTCCATTGACAGCATAAACCTGACAATGATATACATTTACAGCAGAATAGACCTTAGGCAGTTTTTTTCTGATTTTTTTTTTACTTTTTATCTGACAAATACACCTTTTATCATTTTAACCCAAATATATGCAACTGACCTCAGAAGTAACAGTAGGTAACCAACTTATTTTTGGTAAGTGCTCTAATTTGCACGCACCGGTTTGCATTACACTGAAGTGATAGTTGTAATGTGATACAAATGAATAAAAGCTTCCCGCAGTTATTCTAATGTATATTTTGAACTTTTATGGCTGTGTTATTAAAGAAAAGCCCAATTCACGAAAGAACTGCTTCATTTTTTTCGCCGCATCATGGTATTTGGGATATAAAAATGTCTTGTGTGAAAATATAAATTTTAAAGAAAATTGATTACGTTGGCATACAAACATGGTTTATTTTTAAATGAATGTATGTCAAATATTTTTATACAAAAGATGTGTTTCCGCCATCTGCAGTGATGAATAGAACCTCGTTGCAGAGTCTAATGTTTAACATGATTAAATGGATATATTAATGTCTGTGTATATTACAAATTACATTCCCATCACCTAAGAGTGTTAGTCGTCTACATCTTTCAATTTATTGACATAAGTAATATATTATCTATAAATGCATGTAGGTAAAATGTCTTTCCTTAACATAGCCAACAGGATATAAGTTGCATTTCACATCATTTCTATGGTTATTTTTTCATAATTGTATTAAAAACATATAAGTAGTTTATTATCAGTAAATGCCTGTAGGAAAAAATGTCGATTTCTTAACATGGCCAACAGAATATTTGATGCATTTATATCATTTTTATATATTTCATTATTGTATTAAAATGAATAATTACTATGCAATGGTATTTTTAGGATTATTTTGAAGCTTAAAGTCACATTTGTCAGAAATAGATAGTTTACTTTCTTTTCTTTTTTTTCCATGCACAACATAGGTTGTCGAGCAAAGGGATGTCACTCTGATATGGTCATAAAAGTGAATCCTTGTTGTCAAAACATGAATGTTTCTTCTGACTATATTTTAAGAAATAGTTGTTTACAAAAACAATATAACAGAACTCAATATAGACTAATAATAAAGCAAGACAATATTGTACTTAAAACAAGAATGAATTGCTTCGTCTAAAATATGTCATCAGTTACTAGTACATTGGTAGATAGGTTGTTCTGAATTTTTAGATATTTAACAAAGAATATTTGAGTCTTTGAGGAGAAGAATATAGAGGATATTTGTTTGTTTGTGTGGGCTTTAAAAACAATATTCTGTTTCTGAGAATACTATTTTTAAAGTTCACGAGATGAAATAAAATTACATCTTACACAACAAACAAACAAATTTTCTTTTTATTTTATGATTAAAAACAAGTTGTAACGAAATTTCCATAAAATTAATTTTAATATTAAAATGAATGATCGCCTTTTTAAATAATAAAAACAAACAATTCTTGTAGGAGAAAAAGTCCAACCATCCATCCATATTTCTGTTACTTACTGCGAATTTATATTAGACCTGGCTTTGTTAAATATAAGCGGCAGCCATTTTTTAAAGTTGTGTATTTCACGGGAGGAAAATAATTGTGTTTGATTCAGAGGGATATCAATTGGATTTATTAGTCATACACCTTTTTTAAAGAAAGAAAACTTATTTGAGGATTGTTACAGACAAAAAGTAAGTGTTGACAGATGTGAAAACATTCGAAAAGCAGCTAGGAAAATGGAAAACTTGGAACTGTTCAAAGGCTGGCTCAGGAACGCTGGGTTGTTTACTTATTCTTCGAGCTGATTGCTCTCATTGCTTTTCAAGTTTTCATAAAGCATACGGCAGTTATTGCTCGTAGGATACTTTAATATGCCCAAATGTCATCAAGAGCAGTTTTGCATGTGGAAGGAATGTATTTTTCAGACTGTAAAAATGAAACAAAAAAAATTAGAGACGAAATTGGGTGATTGGAATTTGAATGAATAGAAGTAAGTTTTCTTCTTTTTATTACTTTTGACATTAAAGTTATTTATCAATTTCAGCTTTGGTTTTCTTTAAACATCCTGACATTGTCAGAATTGTCAGCAAAAATAAAATTGAGATACCACATGGAGAAAAATCATAAAAAAGTAGTTTTGTCATTGAAAAGTGTGAAATTATATTTTGATAATGTTCACTGTGAAATTATCAAATATAATTTTCACGGATAAATCAGTAATCCACTGAAAAGCATAAAATAAAACATGATAAATGCATACTACCTTCTCATATTGAGGTGTTGTGTCTCAGAGTAATAAGGCTCCAGAATATTATAGAATTCAAGCTATAGGCAGAAATAAAACAATCTACTAGATTAATCAATAGTAAGGCAGTAAGACAAACTTTATTTATAGTATGTTATGGTTAACAGTACAAAAATCTTGACAAAGCGTGATCCCTCGAAAACATTAATTTCAACGAAATTACATGAACATTGTAGACTCGGCGTGATTGAAGGTTCCATGCTAACCGGCGTATTGAGTAATATGCGGATGTTTCTAAATTCAAAATGTCACCATTACCATGATAAAATGTTGAATTCTGCTTAAGCAGGTGCTAGGGGGTGGGAGGGGAGGCGTGGACGGTAACTTTCACTTTCCATTGCAGTCCATAAACAGGCTCAATCCAACCGAGCCTGCAACATTTTCAATTTTGTCGTTTTGTGCATTCTTTAGGGATTCTTTATTTCTCTATATTTGATTGAGTCTGTACATGAGGAATAATGAAAAAGTGCAACATCCCTCGCGTCAGCAAGCAGCGGTTTCAGCGCTACTCAATTTTCAATTTTTATTCAAAATAAAAACATATTTTTTTTAATTCAAATTTTCGGAATTTGTTAGAATACATATATTATTAAACTCATGCTGTAGTAAATCCTCTTTTATATCAGGCTCCATTGTTAACGTGCAATTATTTCACCAAATGTTTAACGTAAGGGCGGCAGGGGTTGGGGTTGGTGGTGGTAGTTGGACTAGTGGCCTAGTGGTTCAAGCCTTACTGGGGTCATGACTATGTTTTCTTTATATGACACAAGTATTGGTTATGTCCAGGAAGTGGACTCGAGAGTCCTACAGTTAAGATACAACTTAGGTCACTATATCGAGCTTAAGTAATAATGTTTAAACTATATACTTAACCACTTGAATTGTACTCGTGCTAAATTCTTAAGGTCTCCGAGTTGCATCTGATTCGTTATAGATCAGTTAATTTTTATCTATTAGGCTCTTAAATACTTGAGAAGGTTGAAACTTAACCTTAATGAAAACATTAAAGAGGATCAAACATTTCTTGGATAAAATGTATGCAAAACTACAAACTACGAATAGTCCTCCAAATTACAGGAAACGAGAACATTGAATTTGATTTCCTGACAGAAACTTAACATACAAAGATGAGTTGCTTCACGGAGTCCTAGAATATGATAAACAAGATCAACAAGGAAAGGCGGCGTTCAATGAACGCAACCCCCATATGACCCAGCAACAAGAAGCCCGTATTCAGAATCGATACTTACACTCACACTCAATGAGTAAATCCCATATAATTACCTAACGGTCAAGACAGTCCTTACCTTTCAGTAAAGTGGTATTCAGGTTATAAAGTAAGTGTCGAGTAAACTCAGGAAAGTTGAGAATCTGTGAGATTAGGAGGGGGCTACCTTGAGGTGTCCTCAATAAAAAAAATACTGAATACCACTAAGTTTTGAGTATTGACTTTGAATTAATTTCGTCCCATATACATATAAGTGCATCACATACGCGAACTGACAGTATTTTACAAAATAAAAGTTGAAAAATAGATACTTAGGGATAGAGATGATCCCATTAAATGTATGTCAGAAGTTGAATTTTATCAAAAATTTTGATTTTCAAAGGGGTGTACCCAGTGTGATACAAGTAGTATGAGTGTATTCAGCTCCCGGGATACCAGTACTTATGCCAAAATGAATGAACTTATATGATTTCAAATTAGAAATGTCTTGAATTTCCTCTTATCTATGAAAATGACTGTTCTTGTGTTAATCAATGTGGCCATCGATGATTCTGGATGATTTGTCGTATGCGTCTAAATATAGGCATATGTAAGTTATATCACACTGTTTGAATTTTGGAATTGACATAGAATTAGCCAATCTATATATTTGAAGATATTTCAAAGGAAACATGACAGAAAAATATCTTCATGGCGTCATGAATAACCATGGCATAAAGTTAGCGTTGACGTCTGAGTAATTTAATTAAAAACAACAATCAAAATCCACGTGGCAAAGCAATATCTTGAACATTTGTTTAGCATGATTTATGTAAAATACTCTTTACTTAACGAGTATGGTGTTTCATTACTTAGATCCAGTTTGTAATTTTAAAAACAGCTGAATAATGATTTACTGCTTCAGTCGTTAGGTATTTCAGCATCACATTCAAACAGGGTTGTTTTGTTTGTTTGTTTATTTTCTTTCTTTCTTTTTTGGGGGTGATTATGTACAAAAAAAATCACTGAATTTGACTCAAGAAATTAAAAAGGTAAGGATTATATATTTGCAAATACCAACGACAAAGATTTAAATAAAACAGTCTTGCTAAAGGCACGTTATCCCTCTTTCTATTTTAATTCTTAAGAAAAATAATTAAAAAGTATTTAAAGTTGCACTGAACGTGCAGTAATGTGTTATGAAGGCAGAAAAATGTAAACAATGCAGAATTTTGACTTCTATATAAAATGATAATGCACTATGATTATACTCTTTGCAAAAGTTGAAATTTTGATAAATAAAATACAGTAGATCTTCGGTAAGTCGAAGTTGAAGGGACTTGCGTAAAAATTTCGACACATCGGGACTTCGACTCATGAATCGGTCTGAATTTCCTGACCAAATTTCAACCCGTGACTAGCCCTAATTATAAGATCTATAACGTAATTTTCTTTCATTCATTAATCTGATATTTTACATTATACAATGATAAATATGACATGTTAAGTAACTTTTACTGATTTGGACTAGCTGTTGACGTATACAATAAAGTTACAAAAGGCGTTAAAATACGAAAGGGCAATAACTAAACCAGCTTATGGTAATTTTTTCGTGTGTGATTATCACGCGAGACCGGGTCACGGAAGTACTCAAATGATTACTGTTTACATGTACTTTCAAATACCATTACGGCAATTAAAATAGTAACCATAAAAGCTTTTTTTACACATTCAAACGCATACAAAGGCTGTTTGGACACTCTCCTGTGTAATTAATACCTGTCACTAAATTTGATCGGAAATCGTCTTCGCGGCCAGAAAAGGTGTAGAGATCGAAGGTGTCAAAATAATCGAAGGACCTCGACTTATTTGTGGTAAATTGTTCTAGATTTATTCTATACGGACGACGAAAAAACTTCGGCACATCGAAAAATTCGACACATAAAATCTCGACTCATAAATAGGTTTTTATAAGGAATATATAAGGAAAAAAATCAGGACTTTATTTTACTTCGACACATCGAGAAAATCGACTAATCGAAGTTCGACTCATAGAAGTTCTACTGATAGAATTTCTGAGGTATAATGGGCCTTTAAAATGTCATAAGATGATTAAAAAAGGAAACATAATTTTGTATTGCAAAATAATTTTCATTGACATAAAAAATTGAATGCTACTTTCAAAATAAAGTTAACGCTATCGAAATGTTTTTTTTTCAGTTCTAAATGCCTGTCATGAGCCTTTCACTGCTTTCTTTAGCTTCTTATTTTCGTCCTGTCTTTCAGGTTTTCCAACATTATTTTGCTATTTTGGCATTTAAATTTGAAAACTATTTAAATCTCTTTAAATTTCTCATCATGCTTTCATGCTTTTGTTTTATCGAACATATATTTAAATTTTTGTTGTTGTTGTTTTTTTCTTTTACATTAAGATTTTTAATAATTATTTCTTTAACAAAGATTTTCCACTTCGGTGAAATACACACTTTTAAACGACATGGTTACACTTTTATACTGTATATTGAGTGATGTTATGTAGGTCAACTTTTGAAGTCTCCCTCACGAGAGGTAAGGTTGAGTAAACAAAATGAATACCACTTTGCACATTGTGAGTTACTTACCGTAAGTCTACTCCAGCGTTACCAAAAATTCAAAGATGACAGTAGCACAAAGTGGTGCACATGGGATAGGCGTTGATCAAACTGTTAATCATTTTGTAACTGTAAACGGTCGACTGTTACGTCCAGTTTTACTTACCCGAGCATTGATCCTGATTAAAAATAACATATAACTGTTTTATTCAATAAAATGTTGGTACACACTTTAAGAGAGAGTCAACTATAAAATGTTTTAGAGATTACAGGATCAAAATATCAAAAGTGCGCACAAGCGTTTCAATACAGTATAATATTAGAAACTCCCTAAGGCAGAAACGAAAATAAAGCCTGCAGTGTTCTGATATTATTTTACTTCATTGCTTTTTACCAACAATCATAGTGACCAATTACAATAATTGCGTGCAGTGACGACATTTAACGTTTTATTCATCAAAAAACCCAGGCGCATATGTCGTATGTTTTGTATAACCAAAAACCATACTGTGTACGAAAATAAAAATGACTGATTACGCGCCTATCAAACATATACAGTGAGAATAGAATAATTTATGCTTATCTATTATGATCAAATGCTCGAGGTCTTTGACAAAAACTTGTTAACAGTAATAGCTCTCATTAGTGATATGTGAATTAAACAACAGGATAATTTTCTAGGTCAGAGGGAATGGCACTGGAACTTATTGCCTGTCTGTTATACTTATTGCATCCGGCGCTAGGTAAGAATTTCATTATCTTTTTGTGGCTTGTTTTTCTTTTTAAACACTTTGTTTTAATAAAATGATGTTTTATAACTTGGTATGAAGTTCTTTAATTTTAAAGCTTTACCGTTCTTGGATGGAAAAAAAGAGAACAGGTGAGACAATCTCTCGGCATCTTTTAAGATTTCAGAAAAACAAGAAAAAGGAAAACAAACAAACAAGATTGTTTACATGATACTGACTTTGTTCAATGCTTAATTCACATTATACATGTGCTTAAGATACAGAGCATCTATGTTAATGTTGTCTAATATTCAATTTAGTATGTAAAGATTTTTTGTAGGGTTAATAAAAATGTATAGACTACAATGTGCTATAGATATGTTTAGTTTTCAAGTGGGAGATCTCTAACGTAATTTCTGTTTTCACTTCTATCTCTGAAAACGACCAAATCGTGTCGAGATATGCCACAGATATACTTCTTCTAAACAATTTGTTCTATTTTCCAAACTGTTATTTCAAAATGCTGGTTTTTGATAAGAGCAAATGTATATATAACATAGTTTGATATACTTTTATGGTATGAAATGATGTGTCCTATTTTATAACATACTTGACGCTCGTTCGTCCGTCTGTATATTATTATTTATTATATTTATTTTCCTTCGAACGTATTTTTGCCGAAAAAGAAACAGCATTACTTTAGAACTTAAAGCAAAGCGACAAACCATTTTTTATTATTATATTAGGCCTAAAACATGTATGTTTGTAAATCAACTTATTAAATCACAAAACATTCTATTTTGTTAAATAACGCGAAATTAATTGAAACCACAGTGTTGATGGATTAGGTCAGATAATATATAAACTGATACATAACAAACATTGTGATACATGTATGTTCTGTCTTTAAACGTAACAGATCATTGAAATCATTATTATATGCTGATCATCTTTTTTAATATACTCACGTACATGTTGATACTTGCGCATTTGTATGTTCTATGTATATCTATATTTGAAATTGTAATATATTTTTGTAAAAAAAGATTTGTCCTTTCGTCCGTTCGTCCGATATAAAGTTTAAATTTGTTAAGCAGTCAATCACAATTAAATTATTAACAGTTTCCATGGTTAATTTTATTGGTTTTAATTTTATCCCATCACAAAAAACGACAAAAGAAAAGATTTGTCTATTACGTGTATTTATTTCTTAAGGTTTGGCGATATTTTTGTCAATGGCTGTTAATCAAGAATATAAGGCATTTTGTTACAAAGTTCCATGTATGTCCCGATATCGGTCACATACGTTATGATAGATTATGCCATAAAGATTATTGAAGTAAGTACAGTAACAATGCTACAAGACACCAATCGCATAAGCTCCGATAACGGTAGCCAATTAATGTTTTTACTTTGTGTCAATGTACAGCAGCTCTGCCTTGTAACCAGATCTTTTTCACCCACAGAACGTAGGAAAATTCCAGCCATGACGAAATATTTGTACAGTATAGACGTTTCTGAAAATATATAAATTATACGACAGCAAAAGAATTCGGTATTCACATATTAGTGGTGGGAGGGAGAGGATTTTGAAATATTGTGTTCTACATAAAGTTTAATAATGTCCCGTACCTTCTTTAACGCTGGCGAAGTTGAAAAGGCCGAGAGCGTGGTCTGCAGCTTCTTATATACGCGGCTAAATATAGCTCGCAGAGGGGTTAACTAATTGATGCAGATGTAGTACCGTCGTTTTTGGATAGAATAAATCGTTTAAACTTTTAGCGTTTAAACTGCGCAGTATATGTTGACTTTTTTATAAAAAAAAATACAAAAAAACTCAACTCAACTCAAATAATGTTATTGGCATAAAACAAATAACAAGTTTATAGCCATACAAAATATAACCAGTTCAGTGATAATAGAAAGACATGCATGTTTATATCATTTACAGAAGAGTACTGTAAAGACAAATACATAGTATTTTTAAAAAAAAAAGAAATAAAGGTTATGACAAACTCTATAGCATAATTATTATTAGTTGGTACAGACCTTTCATTGTTTTCTTATTTCTTTCACAGTCACCTACTTGTATACCGCATTGTGGTTAATAAAATGAATCTGAATGCTCTTAATTCAAACAACCTTACAGTCTCATTCTTGCAATTTTTAAAAACAATTTTGAGTGTTGCCAATAATAATGCACTTTTACATGTAAATCATTTGAAACAATCACGGACGCTGATGGAACATTGTTGCATATATTGTCGTCAGCAAAATCCGTAGCACGTCCGCGACTTTAACTTGAAAATCCTCGTTTTTTAGCCTATACATAATAGATGTAGGTTGTCGGTCTTAATAAGCATTTTTGCTTGCTCTTCATATTTCCTATATTGTTACATGAATCTTCACGGGTGTACATCGTTACATGAATGCTTCACGGGCGTTCATTATTACATGACTACTTCTCCAGCGTACATTGTTACATGGATACTTCTCGAGCGTACATTGTTAAGTGAATTTCATACAGCGGACATAGTAACACGAATACTTCACGGCCGTCCATTGTTACATGAATACTTCACGGGCGTACATTGTAACATAAAAACTATACGCGTACATTATTACTGCATATTATATGAAAACTATACAGGCGAACATTGTTACATGAATACTTTACGAGCGAACATAGTTACTGCATACTATATGAAAACTATACGGGTGTACATGCATACTTCACAGGCGTACATTGTTATGTGAATACTTCACGGGCGAAAATTATTACTGCATACTATATGAAAGCTTTACGGGCATACATTGTGACACTAATACTATACGAGCGAACATTATAACTGTATACTGTATGAAAATTATACGGGCGTATATAAATACTTCACGGGCGTGCATTACGACTTGAATACTTCACGGGCGTACATTGTTACATAAATACTATACAAGTACATTATTACGGCATATTATATGAAAACTATACGGGCTTACATAAATAATTCACGGGAGTACATTGTAACTGCATACTATATGAAAACTTAACGGGCGTACATTGTGAAACTAATACTATACGAGCAAACAGTATTACTGTGTGATAATTATACGGGCGTATATGAATACTTTACGGGCGTACATTGTTACTGCATACTATATGAAAACTATACGGACGTACATGAATACTTCACGGGCGAGCATTGTTACGTGAATACTTCCCGGGCGTACATTGTAACATGAATACTGTACGGGCGTACATTGTTACATGAATTTTATACGGGCGTACATTGTTACATGAATACTGTACGGGGGCACATTGTTACATGAACATTGTACAGGCGTACATTGTTACATGAATTCTATATGGGCGTACATTGTTAAATGAATTCTATACGGGCGTACAATTTATTTGAATATTATACAGGCGAATGTTGTTATGTAAATACATCAAGGAGTGAATAATTATATAAATACGTTACTTTGTTACACAAATATAACACGGACTCATCGAATTAACGACATATGGCAGTATTAAAGGGTTTGTCTGCTGTAACATGATCAAAGCACAATAATGATCAATTAATTCAATTAATGTTTCCTCTTGCAATATTAAGATAACTTCCCGTTTAATTTGTTTAATACAAATTGTTTTAGTAGTGTATTGTTATTTTTTTATAGTTTATCCGCTTGTTTATGAAAGAAAGTTAAATCGGCATTTTCAGTGTTAATTCAATTCAACCGTGACTATGATTGAAATTTTTTCAGCCGTGACTTTATTTTACTACCGTGCACATTGATATATTTTGACACTTTTAAAATATCAAATAATTTGTTATAACCATATTATTATTATGATAAACCATTTGTGAATTTAAAACAGGATTTGGATTTTTTAAAGTTATTGACTGATTAAAAATGTTGAATTTTCTGCATCTCCTACGTGTACTTGGTAACGTATACTATATAATTTTAATTTTATTTTAATTTACTAGATATATAAACAATTACTGTTTTTAAGGTAAGATACCTGTAATGGGTATATTTAGAAACCTGATCAAGCTTAATATTTTATCAAAGTATGTTATTTAACTTATTCAATTGCAACTTTTCAAAGACATTTACCATCATGTTTTCAAGATAAACGTTTTCTCTCTTATAAAAAACTAAACTTGATTTTTAAATTAAACGTTTATGAAATAGCGTTTAGGATAATAGAAGACATGCAATAATGGAATTTTTATGCTCCCCGAAAAAATTTCGGGGGAGCATATAGTCGCCGCCTTGTCCGTCCCGTCTGTCCGTCCGTCCGTCCCCTTTTCTTGTCCGGGACATAACTTTGAAACAACAAGAGGTATCAACATGAAACTTTGTAGGTAGATAGATCTCATTGAGTAGGTGTGCAGTGCACAAGAAACGTAATTCTGCCTTGCCTAATTTTTGAATTATCCCCCTTTGTTTATTTTACACTTTGAAATTTGTCCGGGACATAAGTCTAAACGTATAAGAGGTATCAACATGAAACTTTGTAGGTAGATCGATCTTATTGAGTAGGTGTGCAGTGCACAAGAACCGTAACTCTGCCTTGCCTAATTTTTGAATTACCCCCCTTTGTTTATTTTACACTTTGAAATTTGTCCGGGACATAACTCTAAAAGTATTAGAGGTATCAACATGAAACTTTGTAGGTAGATAGATCTCATTGAGTAGGTGTGCAGTGCACAAGAACCGTAACTCTGCCTTGCCTAATTTGTGAATTATCTCCCTTTGTTTATTTTACACTAAAAGTATAAGAGGTATCAACATGAAACTTTGTTGGTAGATAGATCTCATTGAGTAGGTGTGCAGTGCACAAGAACCGTAACTCTGCCTTGCCTTATTTTTGAATTATCCTCCTTTGTTTATTTTACATTTGAACTTTGTCCGAGACATAATTCTAAAACTATAAGAGGTAACATGAAACTTTGTAGGTAGATAGATCTCATTGAGTAGGTGTGCAGTGAACAAGAACCGTAACTCCGCCGTGCCTAATTTTTGAACTATTCCCCTTTGTTCATTTTTACACTTTGAACTTTGTCCGGGACATAACTCTAAAATTATAAGAGGTATCAACATGAAACTTTTTAGGTAGATAGATCTTATTGAGTAGGTGTGCAGTGCACAAGAACCGTAACTCTGCCTTGCCTATGTTTTTAATTATTCTCCTTTGTTTATTTTACACTTTGAACTTTGTCCGGGACATAATTCTAAAACTATAAGAGGTATCAACATGAAACTTTGTAGGTAGATAGATCTCATTGAGTAGGTGTGCAGTGAACAAGAACCGTAACTCCGCCGTGCCTAATTTTTGAACTATTCCCCTTTGTTCATATTTACACTTTGAACTTTGTCTGGGACATAACTCTTAAACTGTAAGAGATATCAACATGAATTTTTATAGGTAGATATATCTCATTGAATAGAAGTGCGGTGCAAAAGAGCCATTACTATGCCTTGCCTAATTTTGGAGTGATTGCCCTTTGTTCATTTTTACATTTTGAACTTTGTCAGGGACATAACTCTAAAATTATAAGAGATATCAACATGAAACTTTGTAGATAGATAGGTCTCATTGGGTGGAAGTGCAGTGCTTAAGAATCATTACTCTGCCTTGCCTTATTTTGAAGAAATTGCCCTTTGTTTATTTTTACTTTTTGACTTTTGTCCTGGACTATTAGATATATCAACATGAAACTTTGTAGGTAGCTAGATATAATTGGATAGAACTGCAATGCTTAAAGGACCTAAACAAAGCCTGGTCTAATTTTGGAGTTATTGCCCTTTGTTCATTTTTACACTTTGACTTTTACCCGAGACATAACTCTGATATCATCAGGAAACTTTATAGATAGATAGATCTCATTGAATAGAAGTGCAGTGCAAAAAAACATAACTCCGCTTTGCCTAATTTTGGAGTTTTTGCCCTTTGTTCATTTTTTTTATACTTTCCTGTGTCCAGACCCTTCTCGGGGAGCATCACCCGGTTCAACCGGTTCTTGTTTTACATGCTCACATACCGCGATTTTTCATGTATATTTCCTCAAAAGAGGTTTGACGCATATTTTTTGTGCATTAGCATCTACAAAAACAAGAAGGTGTATTGTAATCATGAAAAGATGCATTAGCAATATTCTTTGGGTATAAAAGCGCGTGTTCGCGTGATTTTAACCGTTATAATGCTTGTAAATTAATTATGATGTATCCATGTGTGCCAAGTTTATTTTTATTCTTGCTGTAAAGGCAAAAAGGTGCAGCAACCTTCTATTCATGCATACGTATTATTCTTTGGCCTCGAGTAAATCGTATTTGATATTTCTTTTGTTAAGTTTTGAAATCTAACTACATTTTTGAAACATTCGAAGTAGTCATTCAACGCAAGTTGCATACTCACATCACTCTATAAATAATTTATTTGATATGAACTAAATGTTTGCGATGATTATCTGTAAACCCATTCTATGTGCAAATATCAGGATCATTTTTCTACTTAACATATATTTTTTCTGATGCGCTTTGGTCGATGTTAACTAGCAATGGTCGCCTTTCATTTGTATACAACGTAAGAGAAATATGCGACTGCTATTAGAAATTAAAGAACATGCGAAAGATTTTTTAGTACCTCTTTATATTATAAGCTTTGTTTTGTTTGTATGTTCCCGAAAAAGATGCGCATTTTGATAAAAGTATTAGTTGAATATTACAGATGGATATATACATAAAATATAAAATTTGATTCTTAGCCTGATTTGATCGTTTCAACACTTTTCATTTTTTGTCGTTTTACAAATTTTACAAAAACGATTGTTCTCGGGAAAAAATGAGCAGTTTATCTGATATGGTGCACAATGATTATTGGCCCAGACCCACAACAATGAGTAAAATTAAGAATTCTAAGATGTTTCAACATGTGCGATAATTGATTATTCAACAAACAAATATCCCTTTTCAATAACCAACGTGAATGTATTGAAAACACTTTTGCTGATCCTAAACCAGTATTTCAAAGTTTTAAATTTCCGTTAAAACATATTAAAATTTAGTCAACATTTTCTATATCATGTTTCTGTAGCAAATACTATATGATGTTGTATAAGATATCAAGTTAAACATATTTGATACATATTTAGCATATATAGGAGATCATGTGTACAGCCTTATACATTACTTATACCATCTAGATATACGGTAGATGTATGTACATACAATGTATGTGTTTTTGCTACCTGTAAATATGTGTTATACATTAGTAATATGATATATCAGTATGTTGTTTTTATAATTAAATCAAGATATCATTTCTGGATGTGAATAAGAATTATTACCCTATTATGCTGATGCAGCAATTTTCTGTATATATATGACAAATTTCAAGTATTGAAATGAAAAAACTAATGCTAGCTTTGGACCAAAATGACAAAAAGAAAGAAAAAAGGAAACAAACAAAGAGACACGAATGTTACAATTTCATAAACATGGCATACAATGATTGATGAGATATAGAGCGTTAAATGTTAGATCACAATATCATTTGTTATACTTTTTTATCGCCAGGTTTACAGAATCCTGACATTTATGGAAACCAGTGTGGATTGCCTATGTTCGAGCCCACTTCGTTAAGTCAACAGACGCCCTTAGGAAAGCGGATTGTTGGTGGAACGGAAGCGAATCCCGGATCATGGCCTTGGATGGTTTGATTTTTTTTCTTCAATTTTTGAATATAAATATAATTTCCCTTTAATAAGATGATCCTCCGTTTGATCTGCCAAGATTGAAACACAAAGCAGAAAAATCTGTCCGAATTTTTGTACTGGCGGGGAACACAGATTGTCATGTTTCATGTTTGCGACTGTCGCCTTTAAACCTCGTAACCGCGCTAACTGATACATCGTCACATACACCAGCCGTCATAAAAACAACAACGAAAAACAACAAACAAACAAATAACAAAAACAACTTGTTTTAAGGATCAGAAATGTTTTTAAATTACACTGTATTATTATAGATTATATATACTTTTTTCAAAATATTCTAAGACCCTCTGTTTGGGGAAAGCTACTGAATGATCAACATAATAAGTGACTCAGATTCATGGCTCATTCATGCACATTGATAATTGATAACGATTTAATGCATTCGTTCACTAGCTTGAACTGTTTGTAGGCAGTAAGGTGAATACTTATGTGATACAATAACTGGTTTAAATTATAATATGCAGTTTTTGGATCAAATGATGATTAAATCAGTTCAACACATTTCAAATACATAATCTCAGCCTATTGTATTAATAAACAATACCAGACTCTATACTGTTGCAATTGATGGCTCATTGTTTTCATTTTATAAAACCCTCAAACCAGAACCAACTCGGTGCACAAATATTCAGCATGTCAATATTAGACTATAATTGTCAATGTTTTGTTGATTAAATAAATGTAGTCTCTGTTATATTTCAGGTGATGTTGAAGAAGAATGGAAGGATAAAATGTGGAGGAAGTATACTGGATTCTCATATTATACTAACTGCAGCACATTGCTTATATAGGTACATATGAATTGCACAACGAAGTTGTAAGGGGGTATACTGGAATCAGCTTGTCCGTCCGGCCGTCCGGACGAGCCACTAAAATGGACTAAAGGGCCATCTAACTGTAAACAGAACAAAAGAGAACAATAGAGTTCATTCCGTAACAACAGAATAAAGGGCCATGGCCCTCTATTAAACAAAAGAAAATAACAAAAGAAGTGGCCCTTTAGTCCATTTTAGTGGCATGTCCGTCTCCCCGTCCGGCCGTCCGTCGGTTTTTACTTGTCCGCCCAATAACTTAGGATTCCTTTGACCCACAGACTTCATATTTGGCATGCAGGTTAGTCATGACTAGAAGATGGTCCCTATTGATTTTGAGGTTGCAGGGTCGAAGGTAAAGGTCACAGGGGCCTTGACTAAAATAAGCTTGTTCGACCAATAACTTAAGATTCCTTTGACCCATAGTCTTCATATTTGATATACAGGTTAGTCATGACTAGTAGATGACCCCTATTGATTATGAGGTCATTGGATCAAAGGTCAAGGTCATAGGAGCCTTGACTAAAAAAAGCTTGTCCGCCCAATAACTTAAGATTCCTGTGACCGATAGTCTTCAAATTTGGCATGCAGGTTAGTCATGACTAGTAGATGATCCCTATTGATTCTGAGGTCGCTGGGTCAAAGGTCAATGTCACAGGGGCCTTGATTTAAAACCCTTGTCTGTCCAATTACTTAAGATTCCTTTGACCCACGGTCTTCATATTTGGCATGGACGTTAGTCATGACTAGTTAATGACCCCTATTGATTTTCAGGTTGTTGGGTTAAAAGTTCAAGGTCACAGGGGCCTTGACCAAAAAAAAGCTTGTCCGCCCAATAACTTAAGATTCCTTTGACCCACAGTCTTCATATTTGGCATGGAGTTTAGTCATGATAAGTAGATGTCCCCTATTGATTTTGAGGTCACTTGGTCAAAGGTTAAGGTCACAGGGACTTTGACTTCAAAAAATTGTCCGCCCAATAACTTAAGAAACCTTTGACCCACACTCTTCATATTTGGTATTGAGGTTGTTTATGACTAGTAGATGGCCCCTATTGATTTTGAGGTCACTGTGTCAAAGGTCAAGGTCACAGGGATTTTACTATGATAAGTTTGTCTGCTCAAATGCTTAAGAATGCCTGTCAGCAGTGTATTGATTTTGACATTTTCACATTTGAAGCATGTAGAATACATAACTTAGCAATGCACTGGCTTAGTAGCCTCAGATTCGGCAGGGAGGTTGTCTTTGAGCTCTAAATGGCCACTGTCTGACAAAGTAGTATGTGGGGGTGGGTATTCACGCCATGACAGTGGCAGGTCTAGTTTATATTGATTCATTTTTTTTATTATTTATTATATAATGTGTTTGCGGATTGAAAAATATACACATGTATACCAATAATTTACTTAAACTATCATCTACAAATAATCTAGTTTAATGATTATATTACAATATTGTATTGAAAACAGAAGAAGTTTTACTATCATTTCCTTTTATTGTAGTGATAGGAAATACGATGAATGGCAGGTTTTTGTCGGCAAACATCATACAAATGTGAAAGATAAAAACGAGCAATCTTATACAATATCAAAGTTTATACCACACGAAAGGTTCGACAGGAATACTTTAATGAATGATATAGCCTTGATTGTGTTGAAGGTAAACTTTTCATTATATTTTTTATATTTTCTTTTGTAACTTACTTTATAAGCCAGTGTTACAATAGCCCCCTTGTATTAAAAATGGCGTCCGGATGTTTGCAGTACTGTATATCTTATTTTTAATATGAAATTTGTTTTAGTTCAATCAAACAAAATGTGAATAACGAATGGTTTAACTTTGCAAAATTCGTGTATTCTAGTTTTTTTCTTACTTTTCGTTTTATTAAATCGTGCAAACGTTTTACATGTCATGTGAGATGTTGTTACATTTATGATGGTTTATTGTATTGATCCATACAAAGTTTAATGAACAAATGAGCCGCGTCACGACAAAACCAACTGTATTATGAACTTTAAGGGAAAAAAGGGTAAATTTGACCAAATATAACAAAGCAGGACTCGAAACATGTTATTGCTTTTAGACGAAAAGAAGTTGTACCATAGTTGTCTTCCCTTGTTTTTTGATAACCAAAATAAAAATATTCGTATTTCTATATATTACACATACGAGTAATATAACAATTAATTTGTTCTATGCTAGTTTATGAATGAGAATAAAGTTTTTACCGAATTGTTTTGTTTAATTTTGTAATCTGACATTTGTAATGGCCAGATGCTCGCTTTATAACATTTTCCTATAGTCATATCATAGAATTAATATTATTATCAAACGACAACTCATGTCAGATCAAGCACTAGATAATTGAATATAGATAGTTTATTAAACAAAAGGTTACAACCCACGAGTCTATACAGTATATAAATTTATAACAATACTTCTGTCAATTAGTCAATGGTCGCTATGCAGACATCAAATAATGTTTATACTACATGCATGTATGTAAACCTAATAGTAAATAAACACACGGAAAAAAAGTAATGACACAGCAAACACAGTAAGGTGTTGAATGCCATTTAGTTAAAGAAGAGTTTTTAGTTTTATAATTCGGAACTATTTTTACTGCCCAAAAATTTATTAGATTTTAGAGATTTGGTTATTTGCGCCCAACAAACAGCGCTTGCTAGTAATAAACTGACTTGCTGCAAAAATGAAATTCGTATTCAAGAGTTTTACATACAGTACATTTCCTAACATTTCTGGGTGTTTTTTTTTTTTTGGTGGGGGGGGGGGGGGTGTGCCACCGACCCTGTGTCTATTGCTAATATGTGTGCTAACAATCGGAATCTTGTCAATTCAATATTTTTAATGTGGATTAATTTTTTTTTTTAAATAATGCGGTGAGGGGCGGTGTTTTTTTTGTATTCAAAATTATTTTTAAAAATGCATATACATCTTACATGTGAATTTCAAATTGCTTTAATAGTAATAGTCGGATGCTTGTTGAAATCACTCGTTAATTTTTCATTTTTTTACGTTAACTTTCGGAACAAGACCAGAACAAATTGTAAACAAAGAGATTAAATATAACCGTTTACCAAAATATGAATATAAAATTCCCGGGGCTTACCACAACCATCACTTTCAATGCTTTGATTTAGCATTGTGATTTGTTTTTTCATTAGAATATTTGAGCTAAATGTTGTTTTCTTATCCTGGCGTTCATAAATCATTCATTTGGGAATTTCATACCACAATGTTTGACATATTTCATTGTTTTTATACTTTTTGGTTCTTTTACCGGATATGCCATTATGATTTAGCAACCATAATTGCAGGGATACTCTTATTCTTTGTCCGTTTAATCTTTTTTAAATAGAAGTTAACAGTTCAAACAATGCAATTAAAGAAATATCTAATGCAAATCATATTTAGATCAGAAGTGTCTTTATTTGTTTTCTTTTTATTGTTTTCAACTAGGAACCAATTAAGTTTAACCCTTATGTACGACCAATATGTCTGCCTCAAATGAACCAGCCAGAATCAGATCAGTGTTACACAACAGGGTGGGGAGAAACGAAAGGTAAGACTATCTTGTCCTGTCGTCCAGTGTCCTCTAATTAGGGCTTTATATTTATTTCACACATATCAATATCTTAGACTATTTGGCTCACAGTCGCACAGATATAAGTCATACCGTGAAAGTATTGCAACTTCTTTGATCGATAGATAGCACCATAGGTGTCCAAGTTTTCGATGTTATAAGCAGGTTCCTTGAGAAACGCGGGCTTCGATATTTTCCTCAAAGTGGAAAGATAATTGACTGCAATTGGTAAAAGAATTTATTTCTTTTTTTACTGGAAGCCCCTCTAGGAAGATTTCTTTATAAATTTTAACTGATTAAGAAGTATAAACTTATAGAATCATGCATCTGGAAGCTTTTCAGCACTGTATCAATTCTAGAAACATATTTAATTCTATGTTAAAGTAGATCTATATTAAAGCTTAATGTTTCTCTTTTTTGTTGTATACGGTAGGAACTGGATATGCAGATGTACTGAAAGAAATCCCACTTGCTCCAAAAATGAAATTTTTTTGTCGCAATCTTTTAAAAAAATTAGGAAGATCACAGTTACGAAACATATTTTGTGCCGGGTACCAGAACGCGGACGCCTGCTCTGTAAGTAGACTATTATTATAATACAGTCAAACCTGTCTAATAGACCAGTCTTTACATAAAATACCAGTGTAATTGGATGGAAATTTCAAAGGTTGTTTTCGCACTATTACTGGTTATAATTGTAATCAAATTAAGGTCGACAAGATCTTTTTCTATATATATCTTAACATGCTGAATTATTGCTGAGAAAATACTTATGGAGAGCATAATGTTCGTGTCTAGCTTTTATTTGACAAAGCTAATATTACACAGATTGTCTGTATGTTGTCTCCTTATTCGGTGATGGCCTTTAGTACAGGTTCGGCTGTTATATTGTTAGTGAAATATATGGTTGTCATAATGTGTTAAAGATGAAATGCGCTTTTTATGATACACATATTTTACTGATACATGCGTAGCTATAAGTGTCTGTAACATAGTGCACTTAAACCACAAGTTTTTGCCTCAAAGTGCATCTTAACCAAGGGGAGGAATCACGCCGTTCGTTACCCAAACAAACAAGATGGCGGATGAAGCCAAAAAGTAGGTTTTTCCCTTTTTTCTCTGAAACCCATGATGTTCTTGTGAAAAGGTACCTATAACAACCTTCTACACAATTTTCCTGGCACACAGAAATTTATTTCATGGTGTTTCGTCCCGTACTTCTTCTGAAATGCGCGTCACCAGATTCGAAGCGAGAGAATTTTCCATCGGTTTGATCGTGGTAACGTACGGCTTTTTCACTCAAATTCGCTGTTTCTTTACATATATGTATATTAACTGAAACCACTGACTTTAAAAATGTGTTATATGTTGTCAAGTAATCATTCATGCCCATTTTGGCTAGATTTACTGGTGTAAATATTAATATCGGGGCATTTTCCGGAAATGATAACGTATGGCGTATAAAATATCAATGATAACGTACGGCGCATTTTTCTACTTGGTGGATTTCTATTTGTCCAGTCAGCTGATAATAAATTATTCGTATGTAGGAAATTATAGATATTTGAAACAAAAAGTTTGTCATTTCAGAAATAAATTATTGAACAATGCTGCACCATCGGGTATCAGTATCTTTCTAGCTGGTGGCATAATAGATATTCGTTGTAAATATACCAAGTAAAACACACGTTTATAGTTTGAGAATATTTTTGTATAAAATGCAGAATGGAAAGAAAAGCCTCCACTTTTAGGAAACATTTGTGTATTGTTGTCTTCACATTAAATTTCGCCAGTGTTGTGCGATATTTATGATCTTATCCCCTTATCAGAAAGAAGAAATGCATTCACTAGAGCAAAAATGTTAAAATGGTACGGACGACTTGAAATATTTTCTTTTCCAAAATTACTTTAACAAATTACTGATAAGAAAATCTTAATATTTGAACCACGTCAAACATAAGCAAAACGAAAAGTGATTGCGACTAGCTTACACCCAGATGAGATGAGCCTGTGTTTATACAATCTGGTCGCTCATTAAAAGAAAATTCATAAAAGAGAATAATGAATGAGTATAGGTTCTATATTGAATTTATTGAATTAGTTAGAAAATAATGTTTTGCGAAAAAGTTCAATAAATTTATTAAATAAGAACTTTCCAGTTTATTTGACGAAACGTTTTCTATTTATCGTGACGTTGTGCCACTATGACGACAGATATATTTGCACGACATATCCTTACAATTTTTTATTATAAATGATTTGATCAAAACAATTACATCCAATTCATAAATTTGCCTATCATATTTTGGCTTTTTTTTCTAACAAAAACAATCAATCTCTTACAAAATAGTATTGCAGGTGTCCGAGAACCCGTCTGAAATCATTAAAGCTAGACCGCTCATGAATGCGCTCAGATGACGTCATTATCTTTATGAAAGAACAGATATAAAAATTACTACGCTACTATGATAATAGTGTTTACGAAGTATATGTTAGTAACATATACTTCGTAAACAATATTATCATAGTAGCGTAGTAATCAGTTAGTGTTCATCTGTGTTGTTCTACAGAATTTAGAAACTTTGACAGGAGCAATAGCGGTCGGACGTAGAACAGCTACGGATGAATACTAACATACTTAGTGTCAAGCTTTATTTGGCTTCATTAATATTTACTTTCTTTCGTCACTATACTTGTCTATTTTACGAACACATTTCTATGAAGCACTATGAAAAATAGAAGTTTATGTAGTGTCCAAATTTATTTCTCACCCATTGAAAGAGCTGTATTTCTAAAAGAAAATCTGTGCGTTAATTTTCATTGAAGAACAAAAGACGATACTTTATCGAATTCCATTCATAGTCGATTTCTCATTTTCATAATAATTCATAGAACAGCATAGTGTCGTAATAAAGTGCCAAAAAAAGCTTGACGCTTAGTATGTTAGTATTCATCCGTAGCTGTTCTACGTATATGTTAGTGTTTATCCGTGCTGTTCTACAGAAATTAGAAACTTCGACGGGAGCGATAGCGACAGGAGAATGTTTCTAATTTCTGTAGAACAGCACGGATGAATACTAACATATTTAGTGTCAAACTTTATTTGGCCTCATTATCATTCACTTTATTTCGTCACTATGCGGTTTGAAAAATAGAAGTCGACTATGGACGTAATTCGATATAGTATCGACTTTTGTACTTCTATGAAAATTAACGCACATAATTTTTAAGAAATACAGCGTTTTCATTGGATGACAAATAAAGTTGGACACTAAAGAAAATTAAAACATCCTTCTGTCGCTATCGCTCCGGTCAAAATCTATAATTTCTATAGAACAGTACGGAGGAGCACTAACATATACATAGATATTTGAAATTTGGGATCAAGTTTCACTTTTGACGAAACTTTAAGATCACCAAAGGTGGAAAAGTTGCTCTATATTCGAGTACCGGTATGATATGCAAGAAAACATATCACTCGTGATTACCTATCGGATTTTAATATCTATCTCACTGGCACCTGCCCAAGGGCTTAAGTTAGCAAGACTCGTTACAGCCCAATGCGAAAGAGCCCTTGGATCGGATATTTCTATCCGATACAAAAACACATGACAGATGCAAACACTAAATAATATTCAGTTTCTTTATTTGGTTCTAAATATCCTCTTATGTCTGGTAACTGTTAACATAACTTTTCTCTTATATAGAAAATCAATTAAGCAGACAAAAATGCGCCGTACGTTATCATTGATATTTTGTGCGCCATACGTTATCATTTCCGGAAAATGCCCCGATTTTAATATTTTCAGCGGTTATTCTAGCCAGAATGGGCATGAATGCTTAGATGCGACATATTACAACTTTTTAATGTCAGTGATTTCAGTTAATATACATATATGTAAACAAAACAGTGAATTTTAGAGAAGAAGCCGTACGTTACCACGATCAAACCGGTGGAAAATTCTCTCGCTTCGAATCTGGTGACGCGCATTTCAGAAGAAGTACGGGACGAAACACCATGAAATAAATTTCTGTGTGCCAGGAAAATTGTGTAGAAGGTTGTTATATGTACCTTTACACAAGAACATCACGAATTTCAGAGAAAAAAGGGAAAAACCTACTTTTTGGCTTCATCCGCCATCTTGTTTGTTTGGGTAACGAACGGCGTGATTCCTCCCCTTGTTAACTGCATGTGTGTTTAACAGAGCCGACCTTAGCTACTATTAACGAAGTTCGATTTAATAAAGACTTTTAGTGTATTCGTAAGTCCACTTAAAATTAGAGGTGTCTAATATCAAATATCTTGAACAAAAAGTGTCTTGTGCACTTAAACTACAAGTATCTGTTACATAGTGTATCTAAATTGCACGAGTATATAACATAATGTACATAACGTACATGTGTATGTAACATAGTGTACCTAAACTACAAGTGTGTGAAACATAGTGCACTTAAATTACATGTGTATGTAACATAGTGTACCTAAACTACAAGTGTGTGAAACATAGTGCACTTAAATTACATGTGTATGTAAAATAGTGCAATCTATGTAACATAGGGCACAAAATGATGAGGGAAATAAGTTTGCAGTTTACATATTGTCATAATAATGAGTACGTATTGACAAGATATATATTTTCCTAACTAAAATAACAGATTTTATCACCAGTGGTTTTTCATGCATAAGGTATTAATAATAGGTTTAGATCAAACCATTTTCTTTCCAGTAAATAATAGTTCAGTGCAGGATCTTGTTTTGAACTTGATATCTATTTATACCTTTTCAGGGTGACAGTGGCGGACCTTATAGTTGTAGAATTGAGGGAAGATGGTTTGTGAAAGGTATATGATAACACAATGATAGTTCAATTTTAGATAGCAAAAATAGTATGATCATTAAAATCATCTTGCTGTGCGTGCATTTTTTCATGAATTAAAAAGTTAGACATTTATATACTTTTACATGTAAAAATTTTGACATGTTCAATAGCCCTACATAACGAATGTTTGTAAACATTACCCAAGCCGGTAGGCAAGGGTTATAATCCAAACAACCGTTTATATACGGCCATATGATCTTTCAGGAATATTTATAACGAATTTATTATACTGCAATCTTCCTTTTCTAGAGAAAAACGTAAGATTTCTTCATAAATTGACAACAGTCGTATATACATGTATAAAGTATATAAACGTCACAATTATCCAATAAAAAGCACAGGCAAGAGTATCGGACCTGGGAAGAAAAAATATGACCAGATTGATAAAAAGAACCTGTGTTCATCTTAAAAGTGTCAAAAAACCAAAAAAAAAATGTAAATAATGACCCCCTTTAAAATATACTATAAGTTAAGAGAAGGCCGGGAACTCCAGATTCGAGCCTACGAGCAAGGGATTCATTTCCCGGGCCGTTGTGAAAACAATTGGCCAGACAATCAAAAAAAACTTTTATCACTATTTCACGTTTATATTAAGCTTCAAAATGAGACCAACCCCAAGTCTCTAGCCCTACCCGTTCATGAAATATCTATCAGGAAACGAGCGACTTCGTGCTAAAAATCCTTGGTAGACAGAATTGCGGCACAACAATTCGGTACGTAAACATAGACTAATACATGTATGTCAGCTGACTACGGGTCAAAATTACTTGAATTTACTAAATAATATTACTAAATACATTCAGTTGGACCACTCACAACCAACAGTAGCATCTAATACACATGAGATTCGAGTTTCAAACATTTACACGGTCTTTCAATCGCTTTCTACGCCATTAGGCATCTTGTGTGAAACATTGCAGTTTTCGTTGCTATTGGCCAATCAGAAGACTCGTTACAAAATATCGAACAGCTGATTGACAATGGCGTAGAAAGTAATCTAAAGACCGTGGACAGGTTTGAAATTCGAATTTTGCGTGTATCAGATGCTACCTACGGTTGTGAGTGGTCCAACTTAATGTATTTAGTAATATTATTTAGTAAATTCAAGTGATTTTGACCCATACTCAGCTGACATACATGTATTAGTCTATGTTTACGTATCGAATTGCTGTGCCGCAATTCTGTCTACCAAGGATTTTTAGCACGAATTCGCTTGTTTCCTGATAGATATTTCATGAACGGGAAGGGCTAGAGACTTGGGGTTGGTCTCATTTTGAAGCCTAATATAAACATGAAATAGTGATAAAAGTTTTTTTTGATTGTCTGGCCAATTGTTTTCAAAACGGCCCGGGAAATGAATCCCTTGCTCGTAGGCTCGAATCTGGAGTTTCCGGCCTTCTCTTAACTTATAGTATATTTTAAAGGGGGTCATTATTTACATTTTTTTGGTTTTTTTGACACTTTTAAGATGAACACAGGTTTTTTTATCAATCTGGTCATATTTTTTCTTCCCAGGTCCGATACTCGTGCCTGTGATAAAAAGCGACGTTAAAAACGTGCAGTTTTATAAATATGCATATATTTGATATAAGAACCCAATGGTTATCGAGTGGTAAATGTGCTTATTTCCAATCTCTTGTCTAACAAAGCTGTGAGTTCAAACCCTGCATGGGCCATATTTGTTTTGATTCAGGAAACTATCATATTTGTTTATATAAACTCAGTGGTGCTTCTAAAGAACGGATCCTTGCCAGAAATGATTTCCGTATCTTTCTTAGATCTACGGCGTTCTTGATAAAATTGAAAATATTTTAACTTTTGAATTTTGTTAAAAACGTTCGTTTTGTTTAATTTTAGGAGTCGTTAGTTTCGGGCCAGATTGTGGACAGCCAGGCTGGACAGGTGTTTATGTCAATGTTATGCCATACTTGTCATGGATCAAAAATCATATAAATCAATCAATATAATTATCAATCAAGCGTTTTCATGAATGATGTGGTTCACATGTGCACTAAAATGTGCACATTGTTTTTTCCAATATTGTGACACTTGAAAAGTCCTAAATGAAATTGAAATAAATTGATAATAATTTTATGCAAAATCTTTTGCCTTGTTAATAATAAATGTAATAAAATATCATGAATATCTATAGTCTGGTAAAAATTTCATTAGTCACACAATATAAACTGCATTTAACCTCAAAAAAAGTAAAAATATCATTATATATGTAGAGGGCTGTTAAACTATATAAAGTTCTGATGAGTTATACTATGTATAACGATCTTTTTATGACACTGTACTTTTATAAATGGCTTCATTTTAATTATATAAGTATATTATTATATAAGTACTTATTGCATAGCCCATGGGCTTTGCTGTTATACATTTTGTACCTTGGGTTTAAATGTATTTTGAAGCAATAAAACATTTTGTACTAAACTCAATGTGAAAATGTGAATGATTGCAAAGTCAATTCACATTTAATTGCGGCTTGTTTTCTTAACATATTATTCATGCCACGGCATTGATACATCATTCATATTCTTTAATGAGGGAGGCAGCAGGGATATGGTGTCACATTTTGAAACGGTCGTGGATCGAACTTTCAGCTATCATTATTGTGAACAAGCATGCAGCCATTATGCTGCTTAAGGACACTTAATTTTCAATATTTATTCACACAAATATTCCTTGCATAATATTTGTAAAGTCTGTGACGAAAACAATTAAGCCGATTGGAACTTTTTGTCTCGATTTACTTCACGCCAGCTACATCCCGGAAATACTTCCTGTCAGATATTCATTACTGATGATATTCTGTATAATATTTTGTAAAAAAATCATCTCTCTTGTGTCAATTCTCAACTTTCAAATACTGTACTTCACAAATAGAATGTCTTCAGAAATCCAACACAGAGTGGTGTTAAGTAAAGAACAAAGTTGATTTTTACAAACAGAGTAACTCATATGGAATGTTCCACCATCTGTCATGATCAATTAAGTATGCAAATGTGGTAAAACGATTGTCTGAAATTAACATTGATAATATCATAATAATAAAGTGGAATACAAATGTACATGCTTTTTGTTTGTTTTGCTTTAATTGATAATGCGGTGGTGCAGAAGACATTACTAAAACTTTAATTTTCTCTATTAATAGATGTTTTTCCACAGTTTTTATCTGTTCTTGCGTTCATAAAATCAAATTATACCTTTCCTATTTGAGACAGCGGGCATTAAAGTTATTCAGAGGTTTCGTCATTCACAATCCTCTATTCTATCCCAGTACATGTAATGTTTATAAAAGCATTAATGCCAGGCGTGATATATGATTAGTATAATGAACAATTAGTTAGTAATTATCAAAGCTCAATTAGGTACATTAGAGCCAACTTCTAACAAATGTCCATTGCATGTTACAAAGTGATTTATGCCATTGAGTTATGTTAATATACTGTTGTAATTTTTACATAATAATAAATTGTTTCGATAAATAATATATGAGTATGTTAAATAGTATACAATAATTGTACGATGATGTGGTGAATGAGCAAGTATATGGACCCGGCTAATATGATATATATTAATAACTGAAAGTAACTCATTGCGATTGCAATTCCGAAGTTGCTGTTGTTCTTGCTGATAAAAAAATTTAAACTTGTTTTTTATGATAATGATGTTTATGATAACGACAATCACGGTCATGAAGGTGATCTCGACGATAATAATTATGATGACGACGACGACGGTTAGATGACAAAGACAATATAATGTATTGATGATGATGACAAAGATGCCGACGACAAAGATAGTGATGATGATGATGACGATGATAATGATGATGACAACAAAGATGGCGACGACGATGATGGCGATGACCAAGATGGTGATTACGATGATAATGATGATGACGACAAAGATGTCGACGACAATGATGGTGATGATGACGATGATAATGAGGATGACGACAAAGATGGCGATGACGATGATGGTGATGATGACGATAATAATGATGATGACGACAAAGATGACGATGACAATGATGGTGATGATGACGATGATAATGATGATGACGACAAAGATGGCGATGACAATGATGGTGATGATGACGATGATAATGATGATGACGACAAAGATGGCGATGACAATGATGGTGATGATGACGATGATAATGATGATGACGACAAAGATGACGACGACAATGATGGTGATGATGATGATGACGATGATAATGATGATGACGACAAAGATGGCGACGACGATGATGGTGATGATGATGATGACGATGATAATGATGATGACGACAAAGATGGCGACGACAATGATGATGTGATGATGACGATGATAATGATGATGACGACAAAGATGGCGATGACAATGATGGTGATGATGACGATGATAATGATGATGACGACAAAGATGGCGACGACAAGATGATGATGACGATGAAGATGATAATGATGATGACGACAAAGATGGCGATGACAATGATGGTGATGATGACAATGATAATGATGATGACGACAAAGATGGCGATGACAATGATGGTGATGATGACGATGATGATGACGACAAAGATGGCGACGACAATGATGATGACGATGATAATGAGGATGACGACAAAGATGGCGATGACAATGATGGTGATGATGACGATGATAATGATGATGACGACAAAGATGGCGACGACAATGATGATGACGATGAAGATGATAATGATGATGACGACAAAGATGGCGATGACAATGATGGTGATGATGACGATGATAATGAGGATGACGACAAAGATGGCGATGACAATGATGGTGATGATAACGATGAAGATGATAATGATGATGACGACAAAGATGGCGATGACAATGATGGTGATGATGACGATGATAATGAGGATGACGACAAAGATGGCGATGACAATGATGGTGATGATGACGATAATAATGATGATGACGACGACAAAGATGGCGATGACAATGATGGTGATGATGATAACGATGATAATGATGACGACAAAGATGTCGACGACAATGATGGTGATGATGATGATGACGATGATAATGATGATGACGACAAAGATGGCAACGACGATGATGGCGATGATGATGATGATGCCGATGATAATGATGATGACGACAAAGATGGCGATGACAATGATGACTATGATAATGATGGTGACGACAAAAAGATGTCGACGACAATGATGATGATAATGATGATGATGACGACAAAGATGGCGATGACAATGATGGCGATGATAATGATAACGATGATAATGATGATGACGACAAAGATGGCGATGACAATTATGACGATGATAATGATGGTGACGACAAAGATGTCGACGACAATGATGATGATGATGATGACGTTGATAATGATGATGACGACAAAGATGGCGATGGCAATGATGGCGATGATGACGATGATAATGATGATGACAACAAAGATGGCGACGACGACGATGATGGCGATGATATTGATGAAAATTATTATGAGTATAGAAATGTTTAAGTGACAAATAGTGATAATGATGTAGTTGTTGATGATGATATTATCAAAGTACTGGTAATGATGAAGTTTTGTATTGGAAATTTTTGCGTTACTTGAGGTTTGGTAAGGGTACATTTTGCTGTCGTTACTGCTGCAGATGATGATGATGATGATGATGATGATGATGATGATGATGGTGATTATAACAACGATTGAATATACATTTTTTCTAGTTAAATCATACTAATCTTTAATGGTGTGATTATTAGATTTTATTATATCTACATTTGATACGAAGTATTTCCATTATTTGAAATTAACTTTATTGTGATATTTCAGCCGCGTCACGACAAAACCAACATAGTGCGTTTGCGACCAGCATGGATCCAGACCAGCCTGCGCATCCGCGCAGTCTGATCAGGATCCATGCTGTTCGCTATCAGTTTCTCTACTTGTTGTAGGGTTTGTAAGCGAACAGCATGGATCCTGATCAGACTGCGCGGATGCGCAGGCTGGTCTGGATCCATGCTGGTCGCAAACCCACTATGTTGGTTTTGTCGTGACGCGGCTCATTTGTTCTTTAAACACACGCACGTATAGACTGCGTTTTGTCCTCACGATTTACTAGTTGTACGCAAATTGTGCTAAATGCTAATGCTATGTAAATAATCTGCTTTAATTTATCGTACTTATTGGTATTTAAGCAAAATGTGGTTAATAGTATTAATATCTGTAAATCAGCGTGATTCAATTGATTCTAATCAATTCCACTTTTTTTTTTATAATTATCACTGTATTTGAACAAAAATAACCACATTAATTATATACTCATTCTTGACAATGATGATGACGATTTTTCTACCATATTAACCATAATTAGTTTTTCTGCGTTTAGAAATAATACCAATCATACTTCTTTCGTCAGATTTATTCTTAAAACACCGTATGTTTAGAGCATCAACAAAATCGTTTAGTCTTGCATTCTTTAGATTGATTTCTTCGACAAGTTTCTATCCTTCCTGTGTTCTATAATAATAATATTAAACAATAGTAGAATACGTCCTGAACTTTGGCCACATGGCTCAATCGAAATCAAAGGTTGAACATTTTTAATTTTGTCGTGTAAGTTTCTACTTTAGATTTATTTTCGACTTATTTTTTTTTTCTAATTACACTACCAGTGCAGCCAAAGAACAGCGGGCACATTTGCACCGCCTGATCATGGTCTGCACTAGTCGCTATCAAGACATTTGCTATTATTAAATGTTTTGTAAATCTGTTATGCAAGCAATGTTTGAAACGTTTACATAAAAACACTAATCATATACAATGAATAATAATGGTGTCGGTAGTTTTTCACTCTGGATCACGGCAGTAAAATAGAGAAAATAAGAATCCCTAAAGAATCCCAAAAAACGGCAAAATTTAAAATATTGAGACCCGGTTTGATTGAGCCTGTTCAATGGACGGTACTGTCAAGTAAAAACTTCATTCAATGCCCCTAGCACCGGCTTAACCAGAATTCAACATTTAAACATGAAAATGGTGAAATATTGAGTTTTGAAACACCGCAGATGTGTTTATTCGGTGGTTATCATGGAACCTTCAATGTGACACTAAGTGCCATTCGACGAAAAGCGGCGTATTGTCCCAAAGTAAGCCATATTGAATTTACCAGAGCTCAGTTCAGTCACCGCATCGTTCCTGGGCAGGCTGTCAGTCTGTTTATCAGTAATAGTTGCCGTCCCTTTCGCAAGGAACTGATAAATTGTGTACCTGCAAGGGCAGAGATACAGTGCGAATGACAAAAGAAATGATTTAATGATCTATCATAACGAAAGTGATCAGCACGGATCAGCATCGCCCGATTTACAGTCCTACGCTCTACCTAATGAGCTAACGGGTGGTATTAAGGATAATGATACTTTAACAGAGACTATATCTGCTTCAACGTATAGGGGTCTGACTATATAAAAAGAATTATTTTAGTATCACACTACAAACTTTTCTATGTTATGTTGTTTTGGAAATATATAGAAATAAAACATGCACCCGACAAGTTTGCCATTGGAGAATGTAACAAACAACATAGTTCCAGTATACTTCTTTCATACAAATGAGATACTAAAACTATATTCATGAACTTTTATGTGATTTTTTATTAATAAATCAAATCATGATAACAATATAAACACATCAACACAATTATACATAATATGTTATCACCACCGTTAATGAATGAATATAAAATGATACCATGTATATAAATTGTCTTTGGTTGTATGGAATATTTATTAGTACACTTGAACTGTCACTATGAAGGGTTCTTTATTGAGTTATCCTTTACAAAGCTTCAAATTCATTCTCATAAGATTAAGTCCTCGACACCGAGACAGCTGGAAACTAAGGTCCATGAGCAAACTATACTTCTGTTTCAGGTTTTTTTAGATCCAACTATATGTACCTTTGGGTGATTATTATATTATAATTTTGTCCCATTCCAGTCCTCCAGAATATACCAATGATGAATTTCGAAATATTCATTATAATATTACAGATTCAGCAGAGTAAGATTTAATATTCAAATCAATAATTATTTTATTGACATTTCATACGAAACTACATTAAAATGCTTTTGTATATAGATACACAAGGTTGGTTATAATTTATCTGTATAAGAAAACAAAATAGTGCGCACTTCACCGTAATAGGAACCAACATTTTGTGATACAAGATAGATATTTTACATGTAGTGTTAAAAATAGCTTAACTATTTTTCCAGTAAAATGAATTGTGCAAAGTCATCAATTTATTTATTTTTAACGATGGGGTAAAAACAAATAACAATATGTTAAATATTATTACAACAATCAAATGAGACAGGAAATGTTTTTATAATATCACATATAAATATCATATTTGACTTTAAGATTTAGTACATATACACATTACATACTCGTGAAAATCCGGATCATTTTCGACACTTTCCGTATCTTTAAAGACTTTATAAGCGTCTGTTTCTTTGCCCGCTCCCCGTTTTCTATTAAAACGTTAATTATATACACGTATACGGAAACTGTCAAAGTTTACTAAATTCACACGAGGTATTGATAGACGGAATGTATTTAATGAAATATTAAACATGTTAATAAATAGAGGTAATTATTTGAATTGCCTGAAAGTAATTATTTAACAACCTAAAGACAAAAAATGCCATCCATATTTTTTTTCGTTGTAGAGTAGTCAGATATATGTATTTCCTGCCGATTAAGAAATAAAAATAAAGTTATAATTATAAAACATAATATTAAAAGTCATTTTGGTTCTTTTAAACCAGTAGTGAAATGGTTTAAATTTTCAAAATTCACAACATACAGATGTGACACTTATTATTATCCTATTGGTTTGAATCTATTTTAAAGCCACATTTCAAAATGTATCCTCTTAAAACTTGAATGAAAATCATGTGCCTTTGTCACCATCTTTATGTAACACAAGCACGAATATCACGCGACAAGCTAATAAAACTCAAAATATTAAGATATTCTTTATCAATTTGGCTATATTTAAACAAATTAAAGTGAAATAAGAGTACAGCGTCTGCTTGAAAAATTCGCTACCCAACCCTTAACCTGTTGATCATTAAAAAAAAAATGGACAGCGTCCATTGTTTAGACTGATCAATCACAATTCTAGCCATATCAATATGCAAATTTAAAGTTAGTCAGCTAGCAGTATAGAGCCTGGTTAGACTGCATGGATGTTCAGACTGGTCTGGCTCTATACTGGTGACAAAGGCTGATCACATCCGGTACAAGCAGGTTGAGGGTTATGTAGTATTTAAGTAGATGTGCATAAGATAAAAACCGTGATCTTTATGTTATACTATTGATACATTTAAGTAGCTATTGGTATTATATTACTACCTTAATATACAAAAATAGCTGAAACATAACAACTCAAACATTTATTAATATTTCAAAGATGGTAGCCCAGCAACAGTTTCGACAGCAAGATTAAATACCTTTTAAAATATTAGCAAAACATGGCGGGAAATTTGATTGTATGATGTTTTTATCGTGCACGTTTTATCTTCATCACAAATAATCCACTCAGACAAAAATAAACGGCAGTAACAGCAAAAAGAATAATGTAACCGAGCCCTATTCTACAGTCAACCTGTTGAAAGTAGTCCAATATCAATCCGCCAACAGGCGTGGCTAAAGCATTTGGCAAGATAAGAGCTTGATGCCAAACAGCGATATCTTTGGCCTTGTCTTTTTCTTGTGGTAAAACATCCATAACTAGGGCAAAGTCAACTGACTGGAACGACCCAAATCCAACCCCTGAAAAAAGACACTCAGATGAAAAAATGGGTAATTTCATAACAATATTATCTATATTATATCGAAAACGAAAATTAAAATATGTAATATATTGTTCTCCAATTTAATGACAGATAACTTAACAATGCATGTTTGTTATTACTTCTTAAGAGTTACTCCCCGTGATTAACCGGCATGTTCAATGTATTATTCTGAAAAGATTGTGTATTAGAATGTTTTTAACGATTTAACTTGTCACTTCATTAAAATAGTTCAGAAAATGAGAAACCTACCAAAACAAAAGGCTAGGATTATAGCAATGTAGAATGCACTTTTCCCTGACACCATGATCATAGTGGCAATGCTGGTGCTCATAATTGCCGCTAAAATTGAATTAAAAAAAACACATGATCAATGTTTGTGAATAGGTATGGCAACTAAACCTAAATAAATGTGTTTTTTCTTTGTTTATATGAATACACATGTTATGCTTATACATTTTTAAATACATGATTTTAAACAGCATTTGTCTTAAATTTGTCATTCATCCTAATAGTATGCTCAAGTTATTGCATCACTTAATCCTTTAAATTTTGCGTGCGCTTGTTTTTTTTTGTCTCCAAAAGTGCCAATATCAGTTATACTCATTTCAAGAATACCATCAAATCAATACAGGTATATATAAATGAACTGACCTGCAGTTATAACAATAGGTTTCCTTCTTCCAAATTTATCTGATATGATACCAAAGATAATGGAGCTACATGCAGCAGCAAACAACATTGGTAATAACATGATGGCAACACTTGTAGCAGCCGTCCAACAGTGAGGTAAAATTACCATGTCATGTAACCAGTACTCTAAAAATCTGTAGTATATAAGTTGTAGGCATCATAAAGTTATATATACATCCTTTTATTTTAACTGTTAGCAAAAGAACTATAAAGCAAATTTGATCACTTTTCTTACTTCACTGGAAGACTACCAAGGACGAAATACGCATAAACTGGGACAAGCAGCTTGAGATTGAGTCTCAGCTAATAGAGCATTGAACGGTATACCTTTTCACAACCAGACAATTTTCCTATGTTATGAAGTATTTCACTAAATTGAAACGCAAGTACAACAGTAAAAAAGCTACAAAACTAGGTTCCAACATGAGTTAACGCTATTCTTAACACTTTATTGAGATGAACTCCTGGACTGCAGCCATGCATATCTATGGCATAATTATGCCAATATGACAATGTAATTAGATTCTGCAAGTCAAAAATAACCACGCAATTACTACCCTAACTACAATAATAAAGACAATGTTGTTATTTTTTCACTGTTGCAATTATTAACAAACATTTTCTGTTTCCTTTTTTTATTTCAGACCGTTATTTGGTTGCAAGTTTCATGCTATTTAATTTACAGAATACCAATGAATAATGCAGATTTCAATTCAGCCTGTTCCATGCTTACCCTGTTACTGTTGAAACACCTTGTTGCATTAGAAATCGTGTGATGAAAACCCATCGGAAATCATGTTCTGAAATAGCAACACGATAACCTTGAATGAACGCATGTTTTAAATGTCTCTATAATCATGCTATGTCAATGCTCTCACGTCTTTTAGTTCTATTATTAGAAATAGCTAATTGCATTGCATGCAAACAAGAACAAAAGGCAATATGTTCTGTTACCACTAGAGATTACAATTCTTGTAGTGTCAATCATACAGAAGTTATAGGGTTTTTAGACAGGACTGGTACACTGTACTAAATGGAAATTATATGAAAACATATATTCTGATACATTGGCTAGACATAATAAATTACCTATGGCATTATACGTTAGTAATGCAACACATAATACCAAGTCTTAAAATGTACTTAGTTATATAGAAACTAGATAAATATCAAACAAATATATCCATAAATCAAACAAACTTAAATTTATAATACAAGATTTATGGCATAAATTAAACATTAAACAAAAGAAAAGATAAGAAAGATATCAGTAAATTTATTACCTTTTAATGGATCCCAGAAACCACAAAATAGTGTTATACAGCCTGCAATTCAATGATACGTTAGGATTAGAGTTACTTCATTATACGGTTTGATTTACTTTAACTATTGGTTCGCTTCATAATCTGCTTTTACAAGGTCTCTCATTTTCAATTTAATTTCTCTTTTAATATTAATGAGTTGAGCTTTATGTAATTTTCATTAGCAGCTAGTATCAAATGTTCGTTCATCTCATATGACAAATGGACTTGTCCGGATTCCATTTTCAAAAACTGTCCATTATCAATTTTGGAGATATAATGATAAAAATTGAAGAGTCAACGGATGTGCAGGCTGACCTGGCTTTATACTGGTGACAAAAATCACTTTTACTTCTAGCAGGGGTATTCTTTCATAATTTCATTTACAGTAGTATTTAATAAATTTAAAAATTAGGCTTGTAATAATTCCTGCTTTAAACTCAGAAAATGACAAGACCTCAAGCGTTAATTATTAGCACAATATTTAAGACAAATGATTTTTGTATTAAATGCATGGTTATAAAATATATTTCAATAAGGTATTTAAGTTACTTAATGTTCGATAAATTATATAACTGTAATTATTTCCAAAAAAAAAAAAGAAAGGAATATAAGATTCTGTCTTTGAATCAGAAAGATATATCTCTATTAAACTACAGAGCAATACGTTGTCAACAATCATAATTAAACGACCTTCTTGTGTCATACATATAATCAATATGGAAATATGCTCTAATTGTATCATAGTTTGGACTATTGAAAACGTGTCTGAGTTGAATCGTATACCAGTACATGCAAAATGCGTTGTGCAGGTGTTAGTTACACGCACTTACTGTCTGACTACAGTGGCTCTTTTTTCAGGGAACGTGTTTTTATTTTTGCATATGATACAAAAGAAAAAAGATCATCAAAACACTCCGCAATCTGATTTATACTCGGGGGCTTCGCCCCTCGTACAAATCAGATAGCCTCGTGTTTCGCTGCTCTTTCTATTACTTAACAAGTTTTGCATTTAAAAAAGTACTTCAACTATTTTTTCTAACATTGATAAATTATAATTTATGTAAACATTACAGAAATGCATGTTCGCAACGGTGTTGTTAGATGCATTCAGTATTAGCTCTAAGTAACAAGTGTTCTTTCTAAAATGTATCAACAATTACCAAGTGGTTCAACAACATGTTTTCCCTCGTCCTCCGTGGTTGCAAATATTGTGATCACAAGCGTTATAAGAACTATAGCAATCGATATGGAATAGGCACCAATAACGCCGATATGCTGCAAAAAATAAAGCCAATATTAATTGATACATTGATACACCGTAGTTGGAAAATAAACACTTAGGATAGTAATGCTTTTGGATGTCTAGACTTGCTTTTATGAAAGCCAAAATATATACTTAATAAATATTTCTGCTTGCAAAGTAATTGTAAAACGCATTTAGTCTGAGCCTTGAAGGATGATCGAAATATATATATATCGGTCAATTAATGAGAGGTCTCTTTACTGTAATACTAGTTTCATACAGTAACATTATGAAATAAAATAAAAGAGTATGTATAAAATAAAATAAAAGAGTATGTATAAAATTGTCAGCACGAAATTGTCATTGTATAATTATATGAATTAATTCGGTCGTATGACGGGTGTCTGACATCTTATATCCCCTTCTGCGTTATATCTTCATTAAATTGTGTTTTTTTATATTTTAGGGTAGGGTATGGGAGGGGGAGTGGGTGTTAAACGTCAGACATCTGTGCGTCGTATGACTACTTGTCGCATCGGTGTTATACATGAATACATGTTTATCCAAAACATAAAATGCTACTAATAGTTTAAGCAGTAACTTAAAATTTTAAGAATATTCCTGAATAATCGGAAGTGAATTGATGCTACTGTATATTTTTTCAATGGTCAAAGTTGATACATGTAACAATAATCATAAGATTCAGGTTCATCAGCATATCGGCATGCAAAAATCCCTATGACCTTACACAAATAGTAAAAGATGGACAAGATATCACAAAAATATACAAAGAATAGCATTTTAGCTTAAAATCACAATGACAATACATGTATTAATAATAAGTCATTTACATTGATTTTCATTTGCAATGAAGTAGGTAATTGAAAAAGTTTGATACTAATTACTTTGAACAACATTTTCACGAAAACATTTTCAAGTAATCAAGAAATAATTAAGACAAAGGACACAATAACATTTGTAATTATTTCATTAATTGAATATAATTATCTGTATGTCTTGTATTACATTAGCTCATTCTTCAAAAGACAAATTAGTGATACAGAATTTTATATTACCGTAAATGAAGTTCCCACGGCCGCACCACTGACATTACCTATCAGAATCATGGCTGCCATTACACCGGAATTTAGACCTGGAAAATATTTACTCGTAAATACCAAATACACAGTATCAAACTAATATTTAGGACAACAAGTTTTATTATCAAAAAAATTTCCGAAATAGCATCATGTTCAGGAATTCATTCTATATTCTAATTTTATCTATTTTCAGACATTATTTTTCATATAAACTTCTGTGTAACGTTAGCGTTTCGCGGAAAATCATTTTACAGTACATTGTATTGTACAAAGTACGTTTTTCTGGTTTATTATTTACCTCTTTGGGAAGGATGTGACTTGTCGGCAATAAGGGCATTGTATGGTACGGTTACTCCAGCAAATGCTGACGTCACTATCAAGTAGAACACTATATATAGACCTGAAATATATATTTATATAAATGTTATTGTTATTATCATTATTATATAATACATGTATGGACAAAAAGCGTTATGAACACAATCTGTTAGTCTTTTTTCAGTATGAATATGGAATTTAGTTATAGTGTCAGTTCCCGGTACTCTTTGTGATGGGAACTTTAACGTGTTTAAATAGGTATATAGAAATGTTACTGTATCGAAATCGGTATGATTTTATATTCAAAATGATGATTCAAATAACTTAGTAGTGGTTGCAATCTAAGGTGGCGTTTCAGAAAAAAAAAAAAAAAAAAAAAAAAAAAAACATAGTCAGATACAGTACTGTTTTATGCAGCAAATATCTACTCAACCAGCAAGGTGTAAATACCAAGACGTCTGCTTAAAGACGAGAAGTAATGAGCAAAACAATTTTATGATTATGAATATGCACAATTTTCCTTATCAATAGTGCTTCAACCTTTTATATTTCAGTCTACCTAAAAGTTCAAGGAATTCATTTAAGCATTTTTTTAAATATATCAATGTAATCTGAACAAAAGATGTCTGGGTCTCATTTTCAAGACTTCATTTTTTTCCAGACATGATTAATTGCTGAAACATTATATGAGCCGTGCCATGACAAAACCAACGTAATGCGTTTGCGACCAGCATGGATCCATGCTGTTCGCTTACAGACCTTATAACAAGAAGAGAAACTGATAGCGAACAGCATGGATCCTGATCAGACTGCGCGGATGCGCAGGCTGGTCTGGGTCCATTCTGGTCGCAAACGCACTATGTTGGTTTTGTCGTGCCGCGGCTCATATGAGATTAATTGCTGAAACATTATATGAGCCCTGCCATGACAAAACCAACGTAATGCGTTTGCGACCAGCATGGATCCAGACCAGCCTGCGCATCCGCGCAGTCTGATCAGGATCCATGCTGTTCGCTTACCAACTCTATTACAAGAAGATAAACTGATAGCGAACAGCATGGATCCTGATCAGACTGCGCAGATGCGCAGGCTGGTCTGGATCCATGCTGGTCGCAAACGCACTATGTTAGTTTTGTCGTGACGCGGCTTATATGAGATAAGAATTAAGTGAGAATACATTCTGGATATTGATGTATTAGTTGAAGACTACATCGAGGGATGCAGTTACTGCTAAAATCTTCTATATTTGTTTCTATATACAGTGGTTAATTGCAAAATCGATGAACATATGAACTAATCTTCTTATAAATTCTTGATATTATGTTAACTCTAGTCGATATACTAATGTCGATTTGTTTAGATGTTGATCAGTGTGTAGAATTTTCAATGATATGAACTATGTCATGCATTAAAAATGCATTACCGTTTGCTTACAATAGAATTTATATTGCATTGTATAACAAATGAACCGAGATTATCTTGAAATATGACAACCTTGAGCGTATTAGAATTCTTACAATGCATATTGGAAACAAGCATGAAATAGAAATACACTCCTTTCAGTTTGTACATATAATTTGTTTTGTGCCATCATTTATTTTGACATACCATTTCTTATTTGGCATATCATTTCTGTATTGGCATACATGTGTTTGGCAAAATCATCTATAGTTTTGGATTATCAGTCCTGTTTTAGTAAATCATTTTTCTATTTTCTATTAATTCTTAAATATGTAATTGAAAGCATCCTCTTCTATTGCATTAATTTGCTGTTTAGTTTACAAGTTAAACTCTTAAGGCTTATCAACCATTTTGTGACTTCCTTCTGACAAACTGTATTTCAAATTTAAATCACTCACTGTAAGTTACAGTCTTGTAACAGAATTCTATCTTTAACAGAAAAGTTCTCGAAATTCTAATGGAAGTCAGTGTATTTATCCTGATCTCAACTTGTGCATTAAACTATGCTTCAATTAGAACACAAAACATCCATGCAATCTAAGGTTGAGAATTAAGAATGTGGGACATCCGAGTCACTAAAAAAGACCAGAATTGAAACAGATGATGATTGTTTTCATCAATGTAGATTTTGAGTACAGGCATGATGCATTTATGATGACTGAAAGCAACAGACACCAACCATACAATAATCAAACATTAGTTTCAGTTATTTAACCAGTTACACTAGAAACATTATTTAGAAAAATAGCTTTTGCACTACATTCTTGGAGAATTTGTTGGATACAACGATTCCGAATACATGTATGAAAAAAATGCTACCATCTAGAAAGCTATGTCAATAAAAAATTTTAATCAAGTTTTCATGAAAGTTAAGAGACAGAAATGAGGGAGAACATTATAACAAATTAAACAAATACATAATGCAAATATAATTATCATCACTCAGAGACCTTAAACAAAACACTATCGCCATTACGTTTAGTTTATAAAGTACCGTAACTCGCTAATTTTGTTTATGATATTTCAGTAAAAGTTTGTTAATTTCTATTGATTAAATTTCTTTTTTATTTCCTTGTTCAAATTTAAATCTTTAAATAAATCATTATAAAATAAAAAAGTAGCCTTTGAAGATGATAAACACTGAAACATATTTTTCTTGCACAATTCTAAATCCAGTGAATCGCTTAATAACAATGGTGACTTGAAAAAAAATGGACAAACGATACGAAAAGAAAATTTTGCTGATTTTGCATGAAATTGATCGTTCATAAAAAAGATAACGGCTCAAGACAAAACGAGAAGAAAATGATTTAATGGCTCTGGAATATGATACAATTTATGTCTCAAATATTTCATAATAATTTGTCGTAAATCCACTGAACACAAGGAAATAAAATAAATAAAAGGAAGAGTCAACTTAGATTTATAACATTGGATGTAACCTTTTCTTGTATAAAAATCTCCATGCGCAGGTGTACGAAATGCGCGTTAACGGCCGATGTCGCACGTTTTGAATATGCGTTATTCAGGGCACCATGTACACATAGTTGACTGCAATGACGTCTCCGAATAACGAATCCGGTTTCCTTTATATGGAAAACACATAGAAATGACGCAAAGCAGAATTACCGAAATCAGGCGTATACTTTTATGCAAGAATAGAGTTAATGAACCTTTCATCGCACATTACCATCTTTAGAAGCCCTCTGGCATCTCTTGA